>NC_135229.1:7433839-7493839 GCF_052324685.1 Brachyhypopomus gauderio
CAAAGTCTCAAATGCCCCCCAGCCCCACACACACACACACACCGCCAAGAACCTAAAGAAAGTGATGAAAGACTGTAGTGACCACTGAAAAAGCTGGTGGTGATTAGTCAACTCACCCTCTCTGTTGTATGATGCACAAGGCCACAGTCCTTTATCTCTCTTGTCCTGCCGTAGCCCATAGCACCCAAAGACACTGTGGGTCCTGAACAGCGTCTATGAACAGCATCAGATTTGTCCGTAACCGCGTCCAAAATGCTAGTTAGACACAGCTAGCATTAGCATTAGCCTGATTAGCCAGATTATTCCTTTAACGCGTGTGTGTGCACGCATGCTGGAGCGTCCCAGATGAGGTCGTTCCCCTCGTCTCCGCATTAACATTCCTGTACTGTGTTGCGGTGCTCAAAGGTGTACGGTCCCCCAGAACATAAGTGTCTGGTCCATCTCCCTCCCCTGTTCTGCTCTTCTGTTGTGTTCCCGCCGTGACCCGACTCTCCTCTTCGCCTCTCTCCAGGATCCTGCCCCCGCCGGGCCGGCACCGTGGCGCTGGTCCGCTACGACTTCTGCTCCAGGGACCCGCAGGAGCTCGTGCTGCAGGTGGGCGACCTGGTGAACGTCCACGCCAAGTGTGCGGACGGCTGGTGGCACGGGGAGTTGGGCGGCAGGGTGAGGGTCCTCGCTACACCCACCATCCACATACGCTGCTCCATCTTACACCACATACGCTGCTCCATCTTACACCACATACGCTGCTCCATCTTACACCACATACGCTGCTCCATCTTACACCACATACGCTGCTCCATCTTACACCACATACGCTGCTCCATCTTACACCACATACGCTGCTCCATCTTACACCACATACGCTGCTCCATCTTACACCACATACGCTGCTCCATCTTCATTACGGTCATTCACTATATTTTTATGGTCGATAGTCATGGATGTTATGGGATGAAGTATTCTGTGCTTCATGTAGATGAAGGGGTCGTGTGTTACATAGATTATAGATGATTCTTTGTCCTGACACAGGATCTCTGACATGCTCAGGGCAGTGTATGCCTTCACGGAGTAAGCTTGCCTTCGTTTGAAAATGACATCTGTCTTTTAAAGACCAGTGGCATATAACCACAATATGCTCTCTAACCATAATAAAGAAAAAGCACAGGAATAAACGTTTATACAACAGACACGACTAGCTAAATGAAAACGACTCGCTAATAAAAATTGAAGATGATGACGATAAACCTACTCATGCTTTGTGTCTGGTGCTATTGAACCAATATAATGTTTATGGACGTGCTTGGGTCCGATATGATCTCTTGTTGTGTTTGAACTACAGGTGGGGTGGTTCCCCTCCACCTATGTAGTGGAGGAAGCGTGAGCGTTGGAGGGAGGGATCTTCACCACCGCCTGCTCCACCGGTGTCTGCGTGAGCGTGACCTCTGGCTGAGGGCTGTCGGAGTTGAGAAGGGGGTCGACCTCCGTGGGCCAACCACGACTCCTAAGAGGTGCTTTGGCTCGCGAGTCTGCTGTGGCGGGCCATTGTGATGAGAAGGGGAGGCGAGGCAGATTGGACTTTATAAGTCTTAGATGTAATAAGTCTTAATCATTAATAATGACCCACCATCACTGGCCTCACAGTCACCCCACCAGAGTGAGACGTTTTTCCCTCTTTCTCGTCACTTTTTCTCTCTCTCTCTCTTTCTCCGTCTGTGGAATTGTCACCTCCTGCCTCAGGCCTCCTTCTCTCCGCCTGTAAATCATTCTAAACTCCTTCTCTTCACTGGACAATCCTCCCTTCTATTCAGGGGACTTGAGCTGAGGGGGGAAAAGATCTGAACTGGCGTTTTTATTTTCTTCGTCCTTTCTCAACACCTTCTGTCAGTGCAGGTGACATCATCTGCCTGTCTGACCTCTGATTCCGCACTGCGTCTTTACTTCCAGAGCTTTTAGCACTTAGCATTAGCGCTACCTCAGAGACCCCGAACATGCCGGACCCGCGCTGGGGCTTTCAAGACCAAGGACGCTGGCGTTCCTGGACACTCCCCATTCGTTTGGGTCTGATATGTTCATGCTGGAGTCTGTATATGGGTAGTTTCTCTCAGGATCCCATAAGAAACCCACTGGTGGAAGAGGAGCTAAAGAAACATGGTTAACTGTTTTCTTTTTTGTTGTTATTGCAGAGATATGTTTTCTTTAAATAAAGATGTCTGGATAACAGTTGTTTTAAATGTTGATTCAAATGTTTTATGATGTGTGAAGTTATACAAGCAAAGGGACTTTAGAAAGAAGACAAACGGAGACTGTGTGAAGTGAAAATTCTGGGTTCTGATAGGAAAAGTAAAAAAATTGTATTCTTGGATCACCAGTTTTACACCAGTTACACTATACACTATAGTTACACTCTGCTCTAATTCACCACAAAGGTGTTCAATCAGGTTGAGGTCAGGACTCTGTGCAGGCCAGTCAAGTTCATCTACACCAGACTCTACATTCCATGTCTTTATGGACTTTGCTTTGTGGACTGGTGCACAGTCATGGGAGCATGGAATTGTCCAAAATGTCTTGGTATGCTGAAGCATTCAGAGTTTCTTTCACTGGAACCAAGGGGCCAAGCCCAGATCCTAAAAAACAACCCCACACCATAATCCCCCCGCCCCCCCCCCCCCCCCCCACCAAACTTTACACTTGGTCCAGTGCAGTCAGACAAGTACCGTTCTCCTGGCAACCACCAAACCCAGACTCATCCATCAGATTGCCAGATAGAGAAGCACCTCCACTGCTCTAGAGTCCAATGGCTGCGTGTTTTATACCACTGCATCCGATGCTTTGCATTGCACTTGGTGATGTATGGCTTGGATGCAGCTGCTCGACCATGGAAACCCATTCCATGAAGCTCTCTGTGCACTGTTCTTGAGCTAATCTGAAGGCCACATGAAGTTTGGATGTCTGTAGTGATTGACTCTGCAGAAAGTTGGTGACCTCTTCGCACTATACGCTTCAGCATCCACTGACCCCGCTCCATCAGTTTACGTGTCCTACCACATCATGGCTGAGTTGCTGTCATTCCCAAACACTTTCATTTTCTTATAATACAGCTGACAGTTCACTGTGGAATATTTAGGAGCAAGAAAATCTCACGACTGGATTTGTTGCACAGGTGGCATCCTATCACAGTTCCACACTGGAATTTACTGAACACCTGAGAGCGACCCATTCTTTCACAAATGTTTGTAAAAAGAGTCTGCATGCCTAGGTGCTTAATTTTATACACCTCTTGCCATGGAAGACTGTGATAATTTGGATGGGTGAGCGAATCCTTTTGGCAGTATAGTGTATTTCTTAAGTTTCTTCTCATTTATTTCTAAACATTGTTACTGGTTTATGTCACAAGTGATTGGTACAACCAAGCCAAAATGAGTAAAACAGACTTGATTACCAATCACTGTCAGCTCTTACACCCATATAAGGTCATCTGAGTCTAAAGGGTTTGATGACAATGACAATCATGTAAATCACCTCTGTTGTGATGTGTGGTAATTAAAAACATCCCGGACTTGATAGTTTTGTCCTAAATACATATGATTTTAAATGCCACTGGATCATATGAACTATGAACGATGATGTTTGTTAAGGAATCTAAAGCACGTATTCTAGCTGAAGCTCATAATTCCTAAGATCCAATCAGAGGTGTCAATTCCAGGTTCAGAAAGTAAAAGTCCTCACCAGGATTTTGCTCAAGCTTGCTAGATTTTCTAATTAGTGCAATCCAGGTAAAATTAGTGGAATCAACACAATCCAGGAAGCCTGAGCAAAATCCTGGTGAGGACTTTTACTTTCTGAACCTGGAATTGACACCTCTGGATCCAATGATATTTTGGAGGACAAAATGTATTGGTTTTTGAACATTTTTATTTA
Source organism: Brachyhypopomus gauderio (assembly GCF_052324685.1). Taxonomy (NCBI): domain Eukaryota; kingdom Metazoa; phylum Chordata; class Actinopteri; order Gymnotiformes; family Hypopomidae; genus Brachyhypopomus; species Brachyhypopomus gauderio. The sequence continues at coordinate 7,437,761 of NC_135229.1, forward strand.
TCACAGGGTATGATTTCAAAAATGCCATTCATTTTTTCCCATAGATAAAAATCCTTTAGCTCCTAACATGTCTATGACACAAACTACAATATGACTCATCTCTTTAGCGCTCTATCAGAGGAGCGATCCAAGCACAGGAAATCTAGAACTAAATTGGTAGTGCTGACTACATCCACTTTAGCTTACATCCTCTTCAAAGTCATCACTTGTATGTGGAAGTTTGTGTAAACTCAGGAAGCTGTGAGTCACCCAGACTTGGGTCACTGAGTCATGGCTTAGACATGCAGCATGGAGCCTGTTGCTGCCCCGTGAGCGCAGCGTTGTGGGGGGTCTCGGTGATTCACGCCGCGTTCACTTCACAGCGACACCATGAAAAGCATCCGTGGAATTTGTGATTGCCATGCGGTGCACAACTCTGTCAGCAAAGGGGGGGGGGGGGGGGGGGGGTATGGGTGGATTGGTGGCAACCTGTACCTCGTTTCTGGCTTGACTCTGTGGGAGTGGCGTAATACCAGGGAAAGTGGATCTTCTCTGTGGACTATGGGATGCCCCAAAGCCCAAATACAGGCAAAATCATACTTTGTACATTTTAGAAGAACGTTTGTACATAAATATATATTAAGAGTTTGGTTTGTGAATATGTAATGTATATTTAATGTAAATCCTAATTGCCTTGTCAAAAAACGTGATGTTTTGAACAAAAATTTTCAAAACATATTTGAATTCAGTATAAAAAAATCTATTTTAGTATTTAAAACAAAAAAGGTTTTCATTATGGAAGTAATGGAATTTTTTTGTTATCCATAATGGATTTATTTATTTTTGGTTAGTGTGAAGGATTGGACGAGCACTTGCAAAAAATGCAAAGTGGATCAGGCCAAGATAGCAGAGGGAGCACAAAGTCCAAGCAAAAATTCTCTTTTCTCTTCTTTTTATTATTTTTCTTTAGAAAGTGAATATTTGTGCAAATAATTACTCAAAAATAACAATAACAATAATCAAGCATCAACATCTCAAAAGAAACACACTATTCAAAAATCTCAACTTGCTGAGTCTCTCTCCAAGAGTCAGAAACCACTATGGCAGCAGAATTCAAAAAGAGGGGCGCTCCCTATACAAGATCAAATGCTTTCTTTCTACATAGGACTCAGACTACACATATAAAGAAGGTGGCCAGCACCATTCCTACACAATAGGGGAACACTTAACATTCACCTGACCAAACATACATTAGACATACTCTGATGCATCAGTAAAACATTACACACAATTTACAACACAATTTACATGAATGAAAATCCAAATCTAACATTGCAGCCAACATTTAAGAAACGACCATTCAGCCACAACCCATCTCCGTCAACCCCCTGACATTTCGGCAAGCTGAACTGGACCGTTTCCGGCCGGAACAAATAAACAGGCCTTTGTTCCTCGCCGACCCCTTTTTGCCGCCCGCAAGTCCGTCGCCCTTGAAGAACAAACAGTGGTATGAACTCTTGTTATTTTCTCTTTTTGTACTTAAAAGAAACACCAATACCTTTGTAAGCACAATAAAAGACAAGCATTGGAAACAATTTGTCTAGCGTCCTCTTTTCATTTTAAATATTTCGTTCGTTCTGCCGCAGTCCATAGCGGGACAAAAGTCTCTCGGTTGCCGATTAGCTCATAGCGTTTCTGAGCAGCACTTCCATCCAGCGCCTTTGGGGAACTGAACGCCAACGTCAGCATGTGAGCAAACGTATGAGCATGTGCGTATACGTGTGTGTGTGTGTGTGTGTGTGTGTGAAATGAAAAGGGAAAAGATGGAGGAAATGTGCGGTCCGTCCACGACCGTCACACACCCCCCCACCTCTTGTCTCACGTCGGCAGGCGGGAGAGGAAATCAGCAATGGCGTTATCCCTCCCAGGAATATGGTGGACGGTGAATCGGAACGGCTGCATGGCCAAGTACCACCTGGTAATTCTCGCATTGGAGTCACGCATGCGGTCCATCCACTGCAAGGGCCGGTGGTCCGTCTCCAACCGGAACTCACGGCCGAGGAGGTAGTACCTGAAGGCGTCGAGGGCCCACTTCACCGCAAGGCACTCCTTTTCGATGGTTGAGTACCGCACCTCCCTCGGGTAGAGCTTCCGGCTGATGTACGCCACTGGATGTCTCTCGCCTGGGTCACCTTGCAGGAGCACCGCCCCCAAACCTGTATCGGAAGCATCTGTCTGCAAAACAAATGTCTTTCCAAAGTTAGGACAATACAAAACAGGTTCATTACAAAGGGCGCTCCGAATGTCCTCAAAAGCCTTCTTAGCTGGCTCAGTCCACTGAACATGCACTGGGGAACTTTTCCGGGTCAAGTCTATAAGGGTGGCTGCCCTATCAGCGAAGTTTGGCACAAACCTCCTGTACCAGCCAGCCATGCCTAGAAAAGACCGTACCTGGGTCTTAGTCTGGGGTAAAGGACACTGCTGGATAGCCTCCAACTTCTGAACCTGCGGCCTGACCACTCCACCCCCAATAACATACCCCAGGTACTCCGCCTCCTTCTCAGCGATGGTACACTTAGCCGGGTTGATAGTAAGGCCTGCCCTCTCAATCCTCTTGAAGACTTCACTCAAGTGTTGCAGATGGTCCCCCCAAGACGCACTGTACACGATTACATCATCAAGATAAGCAGCCGCGTACCCCTGCGTACCCTCCAGCACCTGATTCATCAGTCTTTGAAAGGTTGCAGCGGCGCCATGGAGCCCAAACGGCATAACTGAAAACTGGAACAAGCCCCAAGGGGTACGGAACGCAGTGAGTTCTCTGGTCGAGTCACTCAATGGGACTTGCCAGTATCCCTTTGCCAAATCTAATGTTGTCACCCATCTTGCTGAACCAAGGGAATCAATTATATCATCTATTCTAGGAGTAGGATAGGAATCAAACTTTGACACTGAATTTAAATATCTAAAATCAACACAGAACCGAAGACTACCATCCTTCTTCGGAACTAGGACTATCGGACTACACCACTCACTATGTGATGGTTCTATGATCCCCAGGGCCAGCATCTGGTCAGTTTCCTTCCGCAGCCCGACCAGAAGTCGTTCCGGTATCCTGTAACTCATGCGGCGAGGAGCCGCCCCCTCACACAGGGTAACATGATGACTGACGAGCTGAGTGTGTCCGGGCTGCTCCTTGAACAGGGTGGGTGTACATAGGTGCCTGATGGCCGCCTGCTGTTCAGGGAAGAGATGGTTAAGGTCAAGGGTGCCCTCTGTTGGTGAAGGTAGGTACTGCTCCTCAACCTCATCCTCTTCCTGCACCCGCCGGATCAGCAGCGCCTCCACACTCGTACCTGGCCGTTCCCTCCACTCCTTCAGATGGTTGATGTGCAGCACTCGTCTGGAACGCTTCGAACCCGGCCCACTGACTTCATAAGTAGTCGACCCCAGTTTCCGGGTCACCTCAAAAGGGCCTTGCCATTTGGCTAACAGCTTACTGGTGTCGCTTGGCAACATCACCAGCACTTTGTCCCCGACCTTGAAACTGCGAGCATGAGCCTTGTGGTCGTAGTAGAACTTCTGTCGCTGCTGGGCTTGCTCCAGATTCTGCCGCGCCAATTCGGCCATGTTCTTCAGCCGCTCACGCATCTGTAACACATACGTGAGGGTGTTCTGCACAGGTGGGTCCTCCTCACTCATCCAAGTCTCCTTCAACAGTGCCAGAGGGCCCCGCACTTCACGTCCATAAAGCAACTCGAACGGTGAAAATCCCGTTGAGGCCTGTGGCACCTCGCGATAGGCAAAGAGGAGGTAAGGAAGCCAACTGTCCCAATCCGTGCCTGACTCATCCACAAACTTGCGCAGCATCTGCTTGAGAGTTTGATTGAAACGTTCAGTCAGGCCATCCGTCTGCGGATGATAAGGCGTGGTGCGTAACCTCTTAATACCTAACAACCCATACACCTGCTTGAGGAGTTTTGACATAAAATTTGACCCCTGATCCGTTATTATAGCTTTGGGGAACCCGACGCGCGAGAACAACTGGATCAAACACATGGCAACAGTCCTAGCCTTGACTGCTTTAAGAGCAAACACCTCAGGATATCTTGTAGCATAATCCGTAATCACAAGCATAAACCTATTTCCAGACTTGCTACGCTCAAGGGGGCCTACAACATCCATACCCAACTGCTCAAAGGGAGTACCCACAACCGGAAGCGGTTCTAAGGGGACCTTAGGAGGGGACCTGTTAGCAGTCTTCTGACATTCTGGACACGTCTTACAAAACTCAGCGATGTCTTTTGCCATGTTCGGCCAGTAAAAGTACCGTATGATCCTGCCCACAGTCTTATGTTTGCCCAAATGGCCTGCCCAGGGTATGGAATGGCCCAACTCAAGAACTATCTTTCGAGCCTTTAAGGGGACCACCATCCTAGAACTAGCTCCTTCACTTTTGTACAATACTCCATCCTTAATAACAAAATCCTGCCCTGACACCTCACCCGCATCAACGTTGCCCTGGGCCTGCCGATACAAAAGGCCGATATCAAGGTCTTGCTGCTGCATTAACGCCATACCTTGGGGAATCTCTACCGGTACACCTTCCAAAGCAAGACAAGAATCCTCCTGCTCCCCAACACCGCCAAATTGCAACTTCTCTCGCCTCCTCTGTTTCTTTGACTTTCTGGACTTACCCGGCCGAGCCTCAATGTCTGCATTGAAAAACGGCAAGGCCGAAAGTGGAGCTTCTTCCTCTCTACTCTTAGCCATAGCACGGGTGACAGCCACGTTACACTCATTAACACCAGCAACAAGCTGGCACAAAAGCGGAAAATCTTGACCCAAAATCATGGGGTATGGTAAGTTATCCACTATCCCAACCTCCAGCGAAAAAACCTGACCTGACACCTTCACATGCACGCTGGCAGTGGGGTACGCCTTCTCATCTCCATGCACACACTTAAGATTTGTCATTACCGAATAATCATAGAGATGTACCGGAACAACATCTGCCCTGACTAAAGACTGCATACTGCCCGTGTCTGCCAATGCCTCAACCTCCCGCCCATTTAATATTACAGTACGCAAACTAAGAGCTTCTGATTTTAAAGGAGCGCTATCCCTTGATACTGTACATATATTGGACTGGTTGGCAGGATTATTGGGACATTTAGGTTTAATATGCCCTTCCTCCCCACAATGAAAGCACACTGGTACTCTAGGGCTACTAGGTCTAGGTGTAGGGCTAGCCCTAAAAGCAGAGGTAAACTTAGGGGGGCCATTCTTACCACCTACAGACGTGCTGTTGCTAATGCCGGCTTTTAGCAGCGTGCTGTTCTTTGGTGGCGGGAACTGATGGCGGGGTCTGCTAGGGTCTTTGCTTACTCTCCATTGGGCATAGGTCCATGGCTCATTCTTTCGTCGGGCTGCTACAAAGACATCTGCCAAGGACGCAGCCTCTAACGCTGACTTGGGGTCGCGTTCCTTAATCCACACCCGGAGGTCTGGTGACAGCAAGCGAAAGAACTGTTCCATGACGATCATTTCCCCGATCTCCTCCTTGGTTCTCTTCTGCGGCTGGACCCACCTCTGATAAAGGTCCCGCAGGCGGACATACAACTCCCTAGGTGATTCTTCTCCTTTTACCTCGGTGTTCCTGAAGCTAAGCCGATAAGTCTCCCTATTAATGTTGAACTTGGCCATTATGGCGTCCTTCATTTTCTCATAATCCAGGGCTTCAGCGCTGTCCATGGCAACGTACGCTGCCCTAGCTTTGCCCATCAGGAGGGGCGCTAACCTGACTGCCCAGTCCACGGTCGGCCACTGACACGCCACCGCTACTCTTTCAAAGGTAACTAAAAAATGTTCGATGTCATCATGCTCACCTAAGCACTGCAACTTAGGTTCTCTCTCTAAAACTGTCCGCCCCTGGTTGTTCGGACGGGGTGGCGCAATTGAAGCTGGACGAGATGGCACCGCAGACAGTGAGGGAGCCGCCGGATCGGCACTAGCGCCACTTATGGGTATAGTGATGACAGGGTCTGGCTCAGGAGTTGTTCGGGTATGGACCTCTCTTTGCAGCATATTGAACTGGTGTTGTATGGACTTCCATCGACCCTCCTGTCGTACCGCTTCTTGCTCAAGCTGGTCCTCACGTGCCTCCTGCCTTGCCATCAGTGCTCGAAACATATCACGAAGCTCCTGCATTGACAAGTCTTCAGCCACCGCAGCTAATTCTGGGTCAGCACCACTATCATCCTCCCCACCGGTGGCACCTTCTAATTGGTTGGCTCGGCTAGATTGATTAGCGCTGCATTTCTTGGGACCCATCTCATGCACTTTGAGAAGCCACAGCAATCCAGGGTAGTGAAAAAGACAAAATGAACTAACAAAAAAAAAAACTGCTACCCTCTATAGCCTTGATCCCACTTCTGACACCAGCTGTGAAGGATTGGACGAGCACTTGCAAAAAATGCAAAGTGGATCAGGCCAAGATAGCAGAGGGAGCACAAAGTCCAAGCAAAAATTCTCTTTTCTCTTCTTTTTATTATTTTTCTTTAGAAAGTGAATATTTGTGCAAATAATTACTCAAAAATAACAATAACAATAATCAAGCATCAACATCTCAAAAGAAACACACTATTCAAAAATCTCAACTTGCTGAGTCTCTCTCCAAGAGTCAGAAACCACTATGGCAGCAGAATTCAAAAAGAGGGGCGCTCCCTATACAAGATCAAATGCTTTCTTTCTACATAGGACTCAGACTACACATATAAAGAAGGTGGCCAGCACCATTCCTACACAATAGGGGAACACTTAACATTCACCTGACCAAACATACATTAGACATACTCTGATGCATCAGTAAAACATTACACACAATTTACAACACAATTTACATGAATGAAAATCCAAATCTAACATTGCAGCCAACATTTAAGAAACGACCATTCAGCCACAACCCATCTCCGTCAACCCCCTGACATTTCGGCAAGCTGAACTGGACCGTTTCCGGCCGGAACAAATAAACAGGCCTTTGTTCCTCGCCGACCCCTTTTTGCCGCCCGCAAGTCCGTCGCCCTTGAAGAACAAACAGTGGTATGAACTCTTGTTATTTTCTCTTTTTGTACTTAAAAGAAACACCAATACCTTTGTAAGCACAATAAAAGACAAGCATTGGAAACAATTTGTCTAGCGTCCTCTTTTCATTTTAAATATTTCGTTCGTTCTGCCGCAGTCCATAGCGGGACAAAAGTCTCTCGGTTGCCGATTAGCTCATAGCGTTTCTGAGCAGCACTTCCATCCAGCGCCTTTGGGGAACTGAACGCCAACGTCAGCATGTGAGCAAACGTATGAGCATGTGCGTATACGTGTGTGTGTGTGTGTGTGTGTGTGTGAAATGAAAAGGGAAAAGATGGAGGAAATGTGCGGTCCGTCCACGACCGTCACAGTTAGGTGACCATGGATTTAAATGTCCTTCAGAAAGATTTATTATTTTCTTTACATAGCAGTGTAGTTGTGTATGTCTGAAGAGAGTCATTTTTAGTTTGAAACTTGCAGTGGTGCTGACATCTAAATGTTTAATAACACAATTTTGGACTGTTTCTAACTTTCAAAAACAACAGTGGTTTACACCAGTTTCAACAGCTTCTGTTGTCTTCTTCGACGAGTCCTGTGTGCGTAGTTACTCCCAAACATGGAGACCTGTAAACTTGCCAGGTTTGAACAGGTTTTAATATTGTCTTTTCCCCGCTTTTTTTCTGCCTTTATATCCATTCCATGGGTTTAATTGCTGAGTTTCCTACTCTGTCATGTGACCTTTCTAAAGTTTATGGCACCTCTACAGCAAGTGGATGTTGCTGAATGTGATGGATGATGAACTGTTTTCTAGATAGGGAACTTTTATATGTGCGCTGCAGTAGACTGAAGTCGTCTACATATACATTCGTACACATCCCCCCCTTTAGATGTTGGTTTAATATCAAACCACTTCGATGATGAATGTGGCTCCCACTCAAGCAGAACCTGAAGCTTCTCATAAAGCTTCTTCCGTCCTCACAGACCAGACAGCACAACGTTTACAGGATACAAAAAAACCCCAAAATAAATTATTTCAAGTATGGATGTACTGAAACTCTGAAGCAGGGTGAGAACATGTCTACTTTCAGCTGTTTCTAATCCTGCTGTGCTCCATGGGCCACTCCTGTCAGGTTTACTTGGCACCACAGTGGTCCAGATTGTTCTTGGTTCCGGTCCATAACACAGAAAGTGCACTCAGTGGGCACTTTTATTAAGTGCACCTTCTCCAGAGATGCACCTTGTAGACTGCCGGTGGTTTTTGGCCGACACCACTGTTGTAATAAGAAGTAAAAGCGCTCTGGAATTTCCGGCAGTATTTAAACATGTCGCTTGTTACATGGCATTTAAATCCAGATCTGGGTCTGGCTTTTAAAAAAATGTTTTGAGTGTCATCACTGACACTAGGAATCAAACGCTGATGCCATTGTGAATTTCTACTTTCGCTCCTCCTCAAACCATACAGAATCAGAGTCGTCTTTGAACATGTTTTTTTTGCTCAGATCACAAAATGTAAACAGATGAGTTTTAATGGTTCATAATGGTAAAGTAGCCTTGTTTGGTTACGTTTTAGAGAGAGAGAGAGAGAGAGAGAGAGAGAGAGAGAGAATATGTTGGAATACTGCCCTTCAATTCAGTGACCTGTAAGTGTCAAAGTTGGATGTTGAGGAAGGAACTGTAGGCCTATTTGTTTCGTGGCTATGTTTTCTCTGGTTCTGCTGGGCCTGCTTACCAGCTCATCCAGGACCCAATCAGCAGCCCGGGGAGCAATTAAACACTCGCAGATCGTAACTACTGTGAACAAATTCTTGGCATAGCCATGCTGAACTCCCCCAGATCACCATTACAAACACCCTGGTACGCCACACAGTGATGTGTCACCATTACAAGCACCCTGGTACGCCACACGCTGCTGATATATGTATTACCATCAGACTATCCCAATATGCCACCTACTGCTAATGTATGCATCGACTTTACAGACACCTCAGAAAATACTGCTGATGTGTGTTTAGCTATCACAAACTCCCCTATACACCAAACACTGGTCACCTTTACTGGACTGGAATGAAACTGTGTGGATTCACAGGAACTATTTGAATTTTACAGTATGAAATATTAAATTGGCTATGTGTGTGAGCACCATGTACGCGCTCTGTTGTATTCTGTGCTTGATTTCATGGGGAAAACTCAAGGACCTCCAGATCAGAACGTTTAAAAAAGCAACAACAGTGGAGTTAGTCTTCTCTTGATGATGATATCTTTACTATTACTAATTTTAGAGGGGCGAGTATGAATGTGATGCCATGTCTTTAGTCAGAATGCCAGCCTGCGGTCATCATGGTCTGGGAGGAGGTGGCAGCTCTCAGCTACGCTGTTCACTCATATTGCTGCCCAATTCTCCCATTTCAGTTTCTGGGATTGACTAATGGTACTGCTTACTCATTCTCAACTCCTTATCACTCTTCATATTGCTCTCTACTTCTCTTTTTCCCATTTTCTCTCTTTCTCTCTCCACCTCTCTGTCCTTCCTATATCCTTGTTTTTGTGGTCATCTCATTCTCTCACTAGTGGTTGAATAAAATCCCAGTCAATCATACATCGTTGCGACGGCTATGTGATGTGAAGATTATTTGTATAGCTCAGATATCAGTCCTACCTCTCTCTCTCCTCTCCACCTCCCCTCTCTCTAAAAAGGATAAATGCTTTTGATCTGGGGGTCTTCATGTTTTATTTATGGACTCAGCTGGTGTAATATATAAATAATTTCTTCCTGGAGGCTTCTGAGGGTGTAATTAGGGGGAAGAAAGCAGTTTAGGGCCAGAGATGCATGGGGTGCCATTGAGCCTCTATTTAAAACACAACTAGGGCCACAGGGCTCTTGCCATTTAGTGTTTAAACACACTCAGATTTCACTGAGGACTTAAATCTGAGAGCCAAAAGCACTTTGCATGTTTTTCTGGATATTCCTCTAATATCACGTTCCACTTAGAACCGAGCTGTGTGTTCAGGTTTAGGGTGCTTCTTCCAACACTATTGATCATAGATTCATACTACGGCTCTGAAAGGTGAATCAATATTTGGGTGTGCACTGCTGAATCTCTATTGGCTTAGTGCGTATTGTCGATGGCTGAATATTTCATGATGCGGTGACCTAATTGAAAGCACTCTACATTATGCATTAACGGCGGTGTAATGTCCTTTTAACGTCCGCTCTGCGCGGGAGGTTTTGTCTGGAACAGACGGCATGGTCGACTTGTTTTTGCAATGCGCCTTTCCCGACGTGCGGCAGAATTATTCCCGCTGCGTGCCGCGTCGCGTAGCGGAGACGATCGCGTGGCTCCCCGACGACCGCAAGTGGAATCCATCTAACCCACCACTCATTATTCACCATGCGTAACTGTGCTTGGTCGTAACGCATTCATTAGAAAAAGACGATTGAAGCAGTACATAAAGAGATCCAGATAATGGGGAGGGAGGAAGCCTGGGTGTCCGCTTTTGTGATCCTCCCATTTCCTCAAAGTAAATGAGGCAGCTAGCTGGCCCTGTGTGCGGGTTGAAGGGCTGTGGCCGCCCTCCCCAGCGTCTCTGGAACTCCCTGACTCACTCCCGTGTCTGCTATACACCTCGTCTACTACGCCCTTTCCTCTCTTTTATCGCCTTGCTTCCTCATGCAAAGAACGTGAAGATTGCAGCCCTTTCCCCATATCGCAAGTAGGCTAAAGGTTATATGCAAATGAACCCATTATGACTAATAAGGGGGGGAGGGAGTGGTGGTTGGGGGCGGAGACTTGTCCTCTTACCACTGAAAACTTTTAAAGTCCTCATTTATTGGATGACACTGCTGCTTCTTTTTACACAACTCCGGCTGTTTTAGCTTCTACGCTGCCCTCCACGCTAGGCCTACTACCCAACACTTTACCCAACACACTAAGTGCCCTACCAAAACCATTACCCAACACACCAAGCAAAGCATAAAACCCACCATTATGAAACACACCCCACCCACACACTGCCCTCCACCCTACCAATCGTAATACCTTTCCCACTACTCCTCAACACCCTACCCTAGATACCAGCAAAACCCCAGCCATAGTTTACCTCCCAAAATCTGCCCACAGCCATAATGTGAGTTTTTTTCCCCTTTATTTGAGACTTAGCAATGCCAAGTACTGAAATGGCTAATGAAGCTGCTAAGACTGAAGGTCTAGAATGCCCAGCAACAGCTTAGTAATAGAAATTCCTTCAGTGAAGTTCAATCAAATCGGCCTTAGGCAAAAATGATCTTCAGCACGGGTTTCGCACTGAAAGCACAAATCATCGTGGATCTTGTTCTGGGTCCAGCAGCTTAACTGGAAATGCCAGCCTTAATCACCATCACATGAGCGGTGCCTGTCCACGTGGAGCAGTGATCGCTCACCTGGACTTCACCCCCTGGCTATGCTTATCTAACACACAGTGACAGGGTGCTGGTGGATGCTGACGGAGGCAGGAGTTGTGTCTAAACCCCCCTCGTGCCCTCACGGATCCTTGAACATCATCGAAAGGCACAGCGCACACGTCATCGGACGACGGTCGTGCATCCGAGATGGCCGAAGTCCCCCAAACGTGGAATGCGTCATTCCCCATCAGGCTGTGCAAACATTCCACAGCTCCCACAGAGATCAAGGACACAGCTTCACACAGCAGCACCATTTACCAGGCAGGAAGACCTGTGCAGGAAAGGGACTTGGCTGTGGAATAGAGGATCTGACCTGAAAAGGCATCTGACTTCATATTATGTGTGTATATATATATATATATATATATATAAGCTAATTAAACCTCACCTTAAAACATTACCCAGAAATTGCTCTAAAGCACACACACAAACACACACACACACACACACACACACACACACACAGAGAGCTATGCATACATGCCTGCACTGAAGTATGAAAATAAGAGAATGCATTTCTATAGTGTCACAGCTTGCCATAAATAAGACATTGCTGTGTTGTTCCTCTGGGACACATGTGGCAATTACTCAGAAGGGAAACAACATTCTGGGTAAGCAGGTCATATTCCGACGAGGGCGTTTTACGCTCCCACCACGCTGGCGGGGAACGTACACGCCATCCGAAGACACCCGTGCTTGCACGTCAGCGCTGTGCATGAGCTGTTTGCAACTCCATACAACCCTCAAACCATCTCACCAGGGCCTGGAGCAGGGCAGAGTGGTGTGGAGACATTTTACGCTGCGTTCTTTACTGGAGCACAGGGCCGGGCCACCTTGGCCCAGTAAGAGCACTAGGGAAGGTCTCGAGAGAGCGCCTCTTCACCTGACTGTGTCAGCTTGAAAAATGGGACCTTGAGAACAACCATTAGTTTTTAAGCCATTGATAATCCTGCAGTGATACTGTAGGGGCAACGGTGAGAGTTTTTCGCTGGCCGGGAGACTTTCCAAACTGTCCTGAAAGCATGTTATATATATATACTAGAGAGTGTCTTTGTGTCAGATTAATAAATAAATAAAATCCGGCAGTTTTCCTGTTTTCAGGTGTAACTGCCGTTCACCTCAGATTGCTGACAGAGGTCTCGCACCATATGTTGTAATATGTTTGTAATAGAATACAGGGATCCGAAAGTCTCCTAACGAATGCTGACCTTAGTTTTATAATAGCTTAATATAGTTAGGCGGCTGGTGATTTTTGTTTTAGATTAGGTGGGAATTAAATATCTGTCTGGGAAATAAGTAAGGACCAGCGATGCAGGCTGACCGCAAATGACCCCGAGCCACCATTCAGAAATAATTTATGCTAAGGAGAATTTGTTTTCAATCCCATTACAAACCCATTAGCACTTCAACCGATTTAATGAGGCACCTTCTTCCATGCTTCTTTTCCCAGTTTATTTATTTATTTGTACTTCGATTTATTTATTTATATTTTACACGAAAAATAAAATATTCGGTCTGAATATTTCCAATCCTTAAAAACCGAAATAATTATTCGTCTCAACTCACCTTTGCTTCTGGCAGGGTGTGTGGAAAGAAAAGTAAACCTGCTAAGCATCTTTTTTTCTTTATAGTATCAATCAATAACCGAATGCGCAGGAAGCTTTCTCACAAGACGTCTCCTTCTGCGGTGTCCTGGAAAGTAAGTTCTTAAGGGCAAGGGCAAAAAAGGCATCGCGCTTGATTAAAATGAAGAGGCATAATCTCGCTAGTGTAATCTATCCGGCCCCAAACATGATTTCACAGTGTGTCACCGGCTTAAGATGACTTCATTTCCATTCGAGTACCCTGCATGGACTGGAAAATGATTGCAGTCTCACGACTGCGTGCCGCAGTCTTCGGTGAGAGAAGCTCAATCGCTTCCTCTCGACAGAAGCGGCGCAGATGGTGCTGTTTGCTTGGGCTTACGCGTGATTACCAGACTTTGTTTTGCCACACCTCCGTGTCCTTAAGCTACTAATACCAGTGGATGGTATAATGATCAGGCCTTGGGGTTGTCTTTAAAGGTCTGTCTGGAGCTACGTCTGACCCCAAAACAGGTGTGTGATAAAGAAAATTACCATTCACAGTCATAATCGCAATTCGCCAAGGCCATCCTTCAGGATGCTTACAACGTCCCTGCGACGCGAGGACAAACCATATGAAATTGTGAACCTAGAATTTTCAACGACTTGGGAATTCATACTTTAGAAGCTAGCATTTTTTTTGTTCAAACGCTACTGAGACCGAAAAATCTTTTAAATATATTTGAGTCATATTTGTTTTTATCAACATCACAGTGTTATGCGTGTATACAAAAAGAGTTGACCACCAAACCTGTCCTAAGAACGAGGAGACTTAGGAAAGGGGCCTAAGACAGTGCCACACAAATTTCTTTTTACAATCAGGCACATGACTTCAGAGTACAACAGTGATGTGAAAAAAAATCACATCACTGTGAGTTACGACTTTACCCGTAACCTCGTTTCAAAAGCAGGAAGATCCTCATTAAAGCCGGGTTGAGTATGCCAGGTTTTCCTGGATGTCACGAGAACTGGCGGAATGCATTCTGTACAAATCCTACAGACAGTGGAGGTGTTTGGCTGGAGTTAGAAAGTCAGATAAATTCTGTCACTGGTGCTGCAAACCACTGCAGTCTGTTTATTCGTTTAGCTCTTACCCTCAACAGTGCTGATTTCATAGCGCAAACAACTGACAAGACAGGAAATGCCCATATAGCCTGGGATACCTCGGGATGAAACGGTGTAGAGCACAATCTACAGGATGCAATGCAACAGAGATTGTTGCCTGTGATTCTAGAAAGAAGCTGGCTTTCAAACAACGAGAATATCTTGGGAGTGACCTCCCGTGACTCACGGTAGGTGTGTGAATATGCAAATGAACGCTATGTCTTTCAGAGACGGGTTGGTGACAATACATCATAAATGTGCAACCAAGCCGATAGTAAAGTGTTATATTAAAACTTGAATCATTTCCAGAGCTTATAATACGAGTAATATGAGAAGGCCGCATACTATTTACTGCTGTTTTTCATATTCATCTGTCATGAAAATATTTCTTTACAAGAAAAATTAAACGTGTTGCTTTCTTCGCACTAGTCTTGGGTTGGACGAGACTTGGCAGCGTGCTTTACAGACCCGAGGGCCTTGGACAGCCGGACCGACACACGGGTGCCTAACGTCAGTCAGACCCATATTGATGGAGGACACAGGAAGTGGGGCATACAGATACGAGTACATACAGCAGGTAGAAGGTTGAGCAGAGCTAGGGCACAAGTGGAGCCTGCTGCCAATCCGAAGAAAAAGTAAGCCCCTGCTGACTTCCCATAGTTCCTTGCACTTCCCATATTTCCTTGCTATTTCCAAATCCTCAACGCAGCGACAGACTCTGTTATACTTTATGTGGTTAATGGTGTCGTTGTTTCTTCTGAATTACCACTTAAGAATTATGGAGAAACAGCAGTCAAACACTGAATAGGTATTACAGAGAATTAAAAAAAAGGCTGCATCATGTAAAAATTCAAATCTGTACACACCCATGAAATGGAACCACTCCCGCATGGAGAGGTTTTATTGGGAAGTAAAGCAAGGCTTAATTTTTTTTTTCTGAATTGATCTCAGGCTCCTGCTGGGTGTGATGATTCCTTTTCTGCTTAGGAGTAAATCACGAGTCCAATGCTGCTTCAAGGATGTCGTGAAACGGTTTTTTTTTTTTGTACGCGCGTGTGTGTGTGTGTGTACGTGTCTTCGGAAAACAGCTTCGCGGTTTCACAACAATACGGCCATTTGTTGTTTTCCTAATGTTCTCGGAGACAGGACTGGCGGTCCCCATTGTCGGAGCTGCTGTGAGTTTCTCCCCTCACCGTCTCCTTTGTGCTCTTCTTTTCATTTCGCTCCTTCGGCAGTTCACGCATCTTCCACTACAGGCAAACTTTAGCTGACACATCAAGTAGAAAACTTCTCTGTGCTTTTGTTTCAAGCGAGTGAGATATATATATATATATATATATATATATATATATATATATATATATATATATATATATATATATATATTAACTAGGGAGCATTTGTTCTTAGCCCTCCTTTGTCTGCAAACTGGATGTCGGGCTGAGATCCCCCATGGAGAGCCCCCCCCTGGAGCTGACCCGCCTCAGGGTGAGCGGAGGCCCCAGGTGGCTGGCAGCAAGTTGATGAGAGGGAGAAACAGCAGCAGAGCCTGGTGGGTGGGCGGGAGACGCAGGGCCGTCTGTCCCGACTGGAGCTCCTCACACGGGTCGCCATGACATGGTCCGCGCTCGCACAGCACGCCACCGAACGCTGGTGGGCAACGGCAGCGCTGGTGCTGCTCGCAAACGCCTCCGTTCTGACACCGCAGGAGCACGCCGTCGCACACCCGACCTGGGAGAGAGAGAGAGAGAGAGAGAGAGAGAGAGAGAGAGAGAGAGAGAGAGAGAGAGAGAGAGAGAGAGAGAGAGAGAGAGAGAGAGAGAGATGTAAACTGGGGCCAACTTCCACTAGGACTGTGTGCTCTGGTGCAGAGAAACAAGTCCCATCAGGACGGTCATCAGGTGGCCTGGGCGTGTGATTGGCTGTGTGATTGGGCGTGTGATTGGTTGTGATGGGGATGGAAGATGGAGTTGTGAGCGCCCCCTTGGGACACCCAGGGACAGGACGGGGAGCTTAAGGTTCACGAATGAGACCAAAAGTAACGTAGCTGTAAAGCAATAATCCGCAAGAGTATTGAGTTTGGGCTGAGAGGGAGAAAATGAAGAAAAACGATGTAGATCCTTGTAGTTCTGCAAGGTGAGAAGGAAAATGAACACACACACACACACACACACACACACACACACACACACACACACACACACACAACCTTCCCCACTGACAATTCTATGGGGTGGGTTCTTTACACAGACAAACAAGACTTGTACTACCCAACAAAACATTGAAAAGCTACTGTTTAACACTTTCCCCAATGTCATGAGGGGTAATGCTGAAAAAGTCTGACTGCAAGTCAATGCTGCATAAATGGGTCATGTCCAACATAAGTACTGACTTTAAAAGCATTCTCGACATTCATCCAACAGGGCATTTCTGGTGTTGTATTAGGAGTGAAACGAATGGTCGAATAATTAGAATTTTTTTATTTAAAAAACGATCGAGGAATTTTCTCTGCCGTTTATTTTATCATTAAGTTCAAAGCACGGTATTTGGCACGGACTACTTTTAATGTGGCACAACATGCTTATGTCACCCACGGAAAAAAACCCATTTCAGACTGAATAGCAAGAAGACAGGATTCATACACCTTTCCCCAAGGTCAAGTTCAAACACTTTTCAAGCACTTTCAAGGTCCATTTTCAACATTTTCCAGCACCTTAGAGCTATATTGAATGACATATTTATACAAATACATACATACTCAAAATGATTAATTCACTTTTTATCACATTAAAAGAGATGGTACCGGTGGAGATAGTATTGCATAAGCTTGTTGGAATATGAAGCTTAATATGCTTAAATATATGCTAGTTAGCTTCGGATTTGATTAGCTACCAAGCTAGCATATGTTTTATGTAATGGAAGTGTTTGTTTCAAAACACACAATCTTAACATCTTCACAGTTTCTAAAGTTTTTCGCTGGAATTACAAGATGCTGTACATTTCTCGCTTGTATTTGTAACGCGATACAAGCAAACTATTCAATCAGATGTATTTGTTGTATCAGGTATTTGTTGTGGAATGAAATACAGTTACAATTTCAAGCATTTTCAAGTACTTTGAAACATTGAGTGCACTCCATGCTCCTTTATGCATAGTGATGATTCATCCTAAAGGTCCCCATAGAAAATATTTTTATATATTTGCAATACATGTTTGCAAGGGATGAATACTCATGAATACAAGGTCCTTTAAGCAGCGTCTAATTTGAATTATGTCGTGATTTTAATATCCCGTATTCACTGTCTACAAGAGCAAAGATTCATCAGACTGCTTCTGCCACTGACTTAGCTATGCAAGCAGATATTTAGCATAAAATCAACGAATGCAGGACTATGCACGAAATATACAATCAGATGAAGAAATCCTCGATATTAAGTTACGACACAAAAGGTCTGTTCTTTGCCCTGTGAGGCGTGTGGTTTTATCTGCCATATGCGCCCAGATCCAGAGACTCCTTTTTGAGCTTCAGCTATTGGTAGATTTTCAGTGGGTTTAAAACTTTTAATCTTCAAATTGTGGAGTTTACTTTGTTTGCTGTGTCTGGGATTATCCAGGCACTAAGGGCCTCCAAACGAGTTCTCTTATTTCGCAGCGTCACCTGAGATCAGCTTTTGTTTTTAAAGGCACAGTATTTTTCTTCCTTGCTCAAAATGTTCTATCAGCAGGAAGCATGCTATAATCTTTATGTTATTATCTTCATACTTCTGCTTCAGTTCAACATTAAATGGACACTGCAGATTGCATAAAATAACCGCTACTTACTCCGGTTTTTTAATTCTACCCCCTAACTTCCGTTTAGGAATTATACTTTTTTCGGTTTATGTGATAAATGCACAGATGATACTGTTCTAAATACATTCTTAAAACATGAATGGTGGTATCCTCTGATTTAACCAGAAAACTGGATTTGCATCTTTTTAAACACAGCATAGATTGCGCTGATGACCGGTTTCTTCTAGCAGCCCTTCACCTCTTCAGTAAAGCCACATTGATGCGATCTGATTTCCAGTCTGCACCACACCGACTACGGTGTTTGTGTTTCACACTGAGGCTGCAAGTCAGTTTGCTGGTATCCACACCCACACAGCAGAATGGAAAAAGGGGACTGTCTCAACAAAAGGTGAGAAAATAAAAGTACATTTCAATGTCAATTCGGGGGGGGGGGGGGGACGGAAGGTAACTAGGACATAAAAAATTATTTTCAAAAATATTTTTTTCATTTAAAAAATCAACTGTGCAGGATTTTTATTGCGATCACTTGAGCATGCAGTCCGCAACACGGCCACCAAGCCGATGTCTGCCGCGGTTCTGGTTCACGCGCGTGGCGTCACGTGCGCTCGGCGGGAGCTCGGAGACACTCCGGTTGGTTCCCATCCTCCTCCGCCTGATGGAAGTCCCCTCTCGATGTGCAAGGTCATCTGCCACACTGTGTGGTGTCTGTCCGCACCGATTGTGTTCGCACTTGTCCGAGGACCCGAGGAGACCCAGAGGTGTGAAGCCTGTGCACGTGTGCCGCGTCGCACGTGTGCCGCCTCGGCTCTTCTCCCAACCCGCCCCTCCTGCGCATTAGCGGAGACCCGCATCGATCTGCCTCACGACCGTCCTGTGGAAGGAGAGGTCCTGAAACGTCTCCCCGTCTGCAGTGGGCTTTATGTTTTGGGGGCACTGCAACTTACAAGAACACCTCCAGGCAAGTCATTAGCCAGTCCTGGTGAAAAATAACAGCTGGAGCTAATGGGAGTTCTCTGATTTATTAATTATTTGACACTGCTGGTTATGTTTCAGCAGTTCCTTGATGAGTAATATGTTCAGACACGAACACCTAGTCCAGAATGACCAGAATATAGCCACGTGCTCCTGTTTTCACCACTGCGCTGTCCCTGAAAAGATCTCTTGAACTGCAGGACGACAACACAGCCAAGAGTAAATGTTCTAAAGGAGCTTGGGAAAATTGCGGCTTTTCAAAGGCAGCAGGGTCTGCAGTTTTGGAGGTCTGCAAAGCCTGTAAACTCTCGGTGCATTGGTTACCTGCTTATGTTGGACATTCCCAATTTAGCGCTGCAGAGCGGAAGACTCCACACACAACCACACACAACCACACACGACCACACGCGCTGGGCTGGAGCGTATAGCCTATATCTTGCTGTCACTCTGAAACCCAGTTTTACAGGAAGCCTGGATCCCTTAAAGCAGAAGCTGAAGCTTTAGGTTCAGTTTTTCTATTTACAGTATTTTTTTTGCTGCCTGCACAGACGAATGCTGAATATGTAAGGACAATATTTTCTGAATTTTATTTACCTCACACACAACCATACGGCCACATACATACATACATACATATATATATATAAATACAGTATATGGTCTGTGTGTGTGTACACTTCACATTTTTCTGCAGCTTGTCTTTGCCTTTCTGGCATGCGATTTAAATTTTTTATAAAAGGCTTCTGCTGATGGCTTCACCTGAGGTCTCCCAAAAATCAATGGGCCTAAATGGCTTGTGGCCCTTCTGCTGGGTGTTTCCTGCTCTCCGTGCGAGGGCCAGACAGGTGGAAACCCCGAGAGCGTTGGGCCTAATTAAAATGGAACGGCTAATCAAAGGACTCTGAAACCACTGGATGTCTTAATCAAATGCAGCAATCTACAGGGTTTGTTCACTAAAGGACATAATCTAAAGACTGCGTGTGTGTGTGTGTGTGTGTGTGTGTGTGTGTGTGTGTGTGTGTGTGTGTGTGTGTGTGTGTGTGTGTGTCCTGTGAGTGCTAGGCCTCTCATTTTGTGCATGTTTTACCTTGATTTCGATTTGCAACTCCAAGAGATGAAACATTCGGTCGAACTGCATGAAAGTGGAAAAAATATAGTCAAACAAAATGAATCACTACAAAATGTAACTTAATACAAAATGGTGTGTTATATAATATTTTCATTAGTAGCAGTTGTACTACCAGTAGTAGCTTTAGTAGCTGCACAAGCAGAGATCATCTGATAAGGGGCTACGCATGTTCGTTCTAAGGCTTTCCAAGCTACTGCACACGATTCATGTTCTTAGCAGCTGCGAGATGGACCTGTGCGTCCTTCCAACTACGTACAGTGATTCTGGACCTGAACTGAATGCTGAACGGTTGGTGTCGTGCGTCTGAGTCTCTGGGCGTAGGAGTGTGCACATGTGAGCGGCGCCGTTGTTTGATGTCTTGTTTACGCTACTCACCAGCTGTGCCAAGGTTGCTCGGAATACCTGCAGAAAAAAAGACATTTGTCAGTCAGGGGTGTTAGAGTCATACGTGCACAGCGTTAGTAGCACTAACATCTGCACGGCGTTAGTAGAACTAACATCAGCACTGTGTTAGAGTGGTACGGCTCGCGTGGTTTAGTCCGCAGTTCTGTTGGGATGACGGACGTTAGCCTTTACCGGAGTGTGTTGCAGTGTTGGTGTTGGAGTTTACTTATGGGAGATGCTACTGAGGTTTTCAGCTCTCTGGGGGTTTAAGCAGTTCATTACAGCACTCGATGACAAGACAGAGCAGAAGTAGTAATGGTGTCTTGGGCTCTATCCAAACAAAGGACATTGATCAGTTTCAGATCAGTAAGCCAAGGCCTGCTCAAAATAAACAAATTTTTTGGCATTCAGTTCTAAAACATGGCAAATTACTTTAGAAAAGTGTGTGGATTTACTACCATAGAAATGCACGAGCCATATCAATAACCATGAGTTACATCACTTTGAGATATATACAACAGTAACACACTCCATACCATATACAACATAACATACTCCATACCATATATACAAGAGTAACACACTCCATAGCCTCCATGTTTGAGTGTTTCTTTGCCTCTATAACCCTGCATGGCTTGCGGTGTGTTAACACTGAGGTAATATTGTGCAAGCAACAGTGATGGCTTTGAGTGAATGCTATGGGTGTGTGTGTGTGTGTGTGTGTGTGTGTGGGGGGGGGGGGGGGGGGGGGGGGGGGTTCTTCTCTTGGCCTTTTCTTCAGCACAGCCTCTTAGTCACACTACGAGTCACCAGCAGATGCCTAATTGCCCCAGCTCCCCCAGGAGGCCATCAAACCTGCAGCACATCACGTCAGGCCTGAAGACTCTGCCAGGCAACACGGGTGACTGTAACATCCCCCCCCTCCACCACCCGAAGGTGCAGAGGAAGAGCCACTACTTGCTGTGGAGGGTGTCAACACTGTAGCTGCACCGATAATGTAGCAGCACTGTCACTATAGCAGCACTAGTGCTGTAGCAACACTGTTACTATAGCAGCACCGTTACTATGGCAGCACCATCACTATAGCAGCACCATTACTGTAGCAACACTGCTACTATAGCAGCACCATCACTTCCTTGGTTTCCTCATTCCCAACTGCTCATTTGCTTGTGTGATACTACACAGACTGTGTTCCTCATGGTGTTTAATGCATACACATACAATATTTCCTGTTATTGATCACTGTAAGGGAATTCATGATTTACTGTCTGTGACCCTCAATCTGAGCATTCTGACATTTTGTTCTGTTATCTGTGTGTCTGAGTTAGTTCTCCTCTCCTTCTTGTTCCCCGTTGTTCTTGTACTTTCTCCCTACCCCCACTGTACCTCCTTACCCGATAGGGACAACACCAATCATACATCTGCTTTTATTCTTAGCCAATTGTTTTAAGCCACATCACAGTTCTTCTGTATTTAACTAGACGTCTTCCTTATTAAACTTTAGAACTCTTTCCTTACACCCGTGTGTGGTGAATCTGTTCTCACAGAGCCAGCCAACACGGAGGGCTATTCTGCTGCTTGTGAGGCTCACCTCACAGTCATATAATTCTGGAAGATTTGTATTTTTGTTTTGGTGAAGGGGGGCTTCTTTTCTACAATTTATATATTCCAGTTTTGTTTTTTCGTTACTTACCTATTTAGACTTTTTAATTTGTAAAACTACATATTGTCAGTAAACAACGCCAGTAAAATCTGTACTTTAAATCTGTCAGTCACCGGTGTCGCAGCTTCGGCATAATTGTGAATTCTGTTGCCCCGAGCTGGGCGGGGCTGAGATCGTGAACACGCAGTCGAGGGACAGCTGTCACACCAGACCTCCGCGCGCTGAGTTTACTACAGCACGCGCCTCGCTCTCGCGCCGCGCTATGAAATCATCATTCCTCACTGTTTACGCACCTGTTTATGCTCCGTGTGGAATACAGCCGCCTCTCCTCCCTCTCACTCCCAACCCACGGGGGCAAATCCACTCACTCGCTCTCCGGGGGGGGGAGGGGGGGGGGGGGGGGGGGACAGAGGCTAATAGTGTTTTGATCGTAGCATTGGCGTTAGCAAGCCCGGGCGTTTTATTAGTACGGCATGGGATTTTTAAAGGCACTAAATGCTTTGGATTGTTGTCGATGGTTTACTCTAATTACATGTTTTTGCGAACAGACTAGACTATAAAGAATGCTGTTGGGCTCTTTTAACCACTGTGTAATGTATGGAAATTACATTCCAATTATGTGGAAAGACCATGTTCCCCAGAGGTTTAAAATAAATAACTTTTTTAAAACGTGAACTTTAAATAGTCTACTAGCACATGTCAGTAGGCAATTAAAGAACTATATTAAAAAAATCTACACCTCCATAGGTTAGTATTTGTGTAAAAACCATAATATCAGTACTGCCTAGGTTACATTACTTATTTCTTACTAAAGTAAATGTAACCATAGGAATAAAACTACTTAACGGGTCAAAAGAATCATATAGATTGTTCTGATTGTTTGATAGTTTCATAATATTGCCCACGGTGCAAAGAGGGGCCTAGACGTCCATTCCACTTTTTATAGAGAGAGAGAGAGAGAGAGAGAGAGAGAGAGAGAGATATTTCTGCATTCTTTTTTTGCTCAGTGGGGTGCCGGTGTTAAGGAAGGCACACTGAGGTGTGTTCTGTCTTGCCCAGAGTGGGCCTCCGTGCCTCAGGCCGACCGGTAAACCGGGAGTGGGTTGTGGAGGGTGGGGGGGATGGTTTCTACTGAGATATTAGATGCAGTGTTGCCTCCAACCAATAGCAACACGCGAGCCGGCCTGTCGCATTTGCCCTAACATGGAGATAAAGCGCTAGCATGATTAAAGCAGATAACTTGGTGATGGATGAAAGGAATTGCATCTTAATTAAATTCTGCACCTTCAGCAAGTTTGTTTTTTATGTGAGACCCATATGTGTAATACCATGTAGAAGACAAGTTGGGTAGAGAACACAGCAACCCGTAGGACTGTAGAGAAATGATACACACACACACACACACACACACACACACACACACACACACACACACCATCATCTTCTCTACAGTCCTACTGGCTGCTGTGTTCACTAACCACCTTGTGTGTGTGTGTGTGTGTGTGTGTGTGTGTATATATATATATATATATATATATATATATATATATATATATATATATAGGACAATTGCTGTCTAGTACACAGGGTTTTGCAGGTTTCACCTCCTACAGTTTCAGAAGAAGCACTTTGCTTGCAGAGCTGATGAAGGATCTGTGTTTGAAACGTCCTGTTTCCGTGGAAACCTTGTGTACCACACTGCGACTCTGACCACCTCTACGTCTTTTACTACAGTTCACTGCTCCTATTTCCCACATGCACAGTGGGGCAGAAATTACAAAATTATAATTGAATCTCAAATGTAAAACCACTGCAACGCAAATTGGACAAAAGACGCTAATATTTCTTTTATTACTTATTTTGAGTTCTCTTAGCCTCCTGCAGATGTGTCCATGTATTGGCTTTTAATAAGTGGCTGTCAATCTGAACCACACGACAGCATTATGGGGGCCTTCATACCAGTGGTAAACTATATAAGGTATATTAAAGCCTGCAAGATATACACACAAACACACACACACTTGTGTGCACACATGCATGTAGACATGCAAACACATGCAGGAGAGGAGATGTTACACGCATTGTTAAACAGTGTCTGCTTTTCTTTTTCACATTTTTTTTTTGAGGTTCTCCTTCATTAGAGGCTCCAGAAGCATATGGCGCTGCCTTCACGTTAGTGGCCCGGTTGGGCCGAGTACTGAGTGGGCCAGGCCAGAGAACTCCCCCACCATCTGGCCAGTACTGAGTCTTACATAGTCCCTGAGCTCCAGTTACCGAACGCATTAGATTTACCAGGGCCACGTCACCTAACGCAGATGTGCCTCCACTTCCTGTCAGGATAATGGGCCCAACAAGAAGTGTCCCAACACCGTCTTTCAGTCTGGACAGGCCTCAGAAAAATTTAGCGTAAATATATCCCGTGTCAGATTAGCATTAGCCGTGTCAGATTAACTCGTAATGTGAAATTAGCCCGTGTTTATTTTCTTTGGAGTGCTCTGGTGCGCCTTCGTTGGTGACGGGCTTCCGCGGCCCATGGGGTCGGTGTGGGGTCGCCCGTCCCCAGATGGAGCTGCTGGTGGTGGCAGGGTGGTACTCACAGATGTTGGCGGTGCCTTTGGGGATGGGCAGGTAGGAGCCCATGCTCCAGGTGCGGCCCTGGTAGTGACGCTTGCAGCGCGAACACTCCGGCCCCGTCGTGTTGTGCTCACACTCGCAGCTCAGCTTCCCCTTCTCGAACACGCAGGTGTTGGCATGGAGATTGCACTTGCACCTGAGGAGAAGGAGGAGGATGGCATCATGGATCAGGAGTGAAAGTTTCTCCCTGGTTCTCATGTTTGGACCCTCTGCACTGATTTGATCTGGAGCTGGAGGAACATTTTGAAGGGATGGAGACCCACGTAGCTTTAGATGCACAGACCAGACATTGACTCCCTGAATAAACAGAACTTCAAGATGCATTTGCATTCATTGCCCTGATAATATTAAGTTGCAAGACATGAAGACAGAAGGAGCTACTGTATATATTCAATAATAAATGTATAACCTAAACTAATTCCACAGAAGCTTGACTTTAAATGTTATTGCTGCTTCAAACGGTTTCAAACTGCTTCACGTGTTGTACGTGTATATCACGTTTTGGGGACATACACCAGTACATATGCTTTTCATATATTTGAGTTGTAATAACCTGTACTCATCCCAGTCAATTTCCCTACCAGCTGTGTCCACTGGACAGAAGGTCTGATCTCTATCTTTGAGACCAAAATAAACAAACCACACCAAGTCAGCACATCAGGTTTAGATGGGATTCCTCTCCCCCGTCTCATTACAATTTGATGAACAGTGACCACAGATCTTTCTCTAAGTGATCAATATGTAAACTGTATGACTTTTCTGTCATTTTGTTTTGCCCCATTCTTTGCAGAAGGAAACATTTCCTAGTTATTATCTCAGTTGTCTCAGGCACGTTTCCTTGTGTTTAAATGTGTTAATTTTTTTAATCAAGAGCTCTTAAACATCCATTGTAGCTGTCACTACAAATCTTCAATGTTATAATCTGTTTTTTTTTGTAATACAAAAGTTTATTGTAATTTATAGTAAAACAACACATTAAAATTCATTATTTTTGAGGTACATGTGTCTCTTAGATAAATGAGATAATACATTGTTCATGAAAACAACCAACAACTACTAGAATATGCAGATATGTGTTCTATCTGTGCAGGTTTTAGTGTTTGTTTTACACACATGGCATTAAAAAGAAGAATATATAATGTGCATGCCTGTGAGTCTCATATATTGTTCAGATAATTAGACAAGTTAATTTGCCTCACATACATCTGATCTCTTGGTATTCTCATGCTTTCCCTTAAAATAATCTAGACATAAAAAGAGATTGTCCTTTTTTACTCAAGATTCTCAAATATGTCTGGAATTATCATTTCAAGAACTACCTGTATAAGTCATAGGATTTTGTATTTTTTTCATCTCAATATAGCTCCTAAGAGGCATTTAGGAGAAATAAGCCTTAAATGTACCCGAGCTGATCTTCAAGTAGGAATCTTCTGCTAGTCTCAGGGGCTCCAAAAGATATTAGAGGAAGAAACAAATTGTTCCTGTGGGAAATGTCTGATGTACCAGTCATGTCTGTGGTCTGATCTACCATGCTTTGTTTCTGAGCTTGGATTCCAGACTACCCATCCGTAGATTCCTAACATTAATTGCCTATTTCCATGTGAGCTTCCTTCATTTTGCCATTTGCAGTTCTTTAACGTAGCTTTGTCACTATGTTCCGGATGGGTGTTTCATTCGGCCATTAAAACCCAGCCCTCGTTTTAACGCCGTTCCCCCATGGAGAAATGGATCAGCAACACAGGTCACATCTATGGCACCAAAGCAAATTGAAGAGTTCCCAGCGGTCGCTCTTTGACTCCGGGAGAAAAAGAGGAAAGAATAAAAGCTACAAAAAGTCTATAGACACCAGCAGAGTCTCTCTTCAAAGACGCTATGGTGCTTTTAGGAACAAGACGGGTCTTTTGAGCGTTTTGAGTGGAAGCGATTGAGGTCTTCTGGAATTGCGCTATAGGGAATGAACCTGCGTGCTATTTTTGCTGGGTCTGTTTGTGTTTGTGGTACATCTCGGTGTACGCATGCTCCACGGTGTGAAATCCTGAGTTTATTAGCCAGAAGTAAAAACAACAACAATGACGAAGCTGTAATGGATCGTCAGCCTTGTCATTTGAGATAAGTGATCTCATGTTGCTATAAATTCTAAATATAATTTGCCACCATTGATTTTCTTACCAGAAGGCAGAAGGTTACAATTGTGTTCTATACTTCTGACCTCCGTCTCCCTTAGTGAGATTATTGACCAAAATGGATACGCTATCCCTCTTGGGGTGACTGCCACAGGGCGCGTTATCAAGACTGTATTTGTATTTGTGCAGCACATTCGAAGGAGATCAGAATATCAGCATGGTTAGGAGGTTTCCCACACACACACACACACACACACACACACACACACACACACACAGTGAACTTGAGCCTGACTTATTACCCAAAGTCAGAAATACATCCAGTCTAATTGACTTCCTGTTCTGTCTGACATTGCCCATGAATGATGAATAACTGCGGGAAAAAAATAATACGCTCATTTACCAGACGAAGAATGTGATTCTGTGGGTTTCAATTCTGCCTTGACCCTGTAACGCTAACCCTCGCACGTACCGCGCACCAATACGCCTGGCCTAAGCTTCTTTACTTCTTGGACAACCTCTTTCAATATGAACCATCTCTATTAACACTTGAAAGTGTAAGCTTCTGTCATTATAGATTTTCCAGAAGTTGTGAGACCAATTGAGACTGGTGTTAAAGCAGGTTTGTATGTAAACAGATATCAGTGGATGTGGCTTACCAGGGTACTGCAATAAGCATCGATTGCAATAATAAAATAGTCTGGATGTAGTACACTAATCTATTGCAGAGGACGCATTTTGGATCACTTCAACTTTTGAATATTAAAATTCAATGAGCACATTTTAATCTCTGCAGCTATCTCCCTGGACCCTCTTAAACTATAGTCAATTAAACGAAACGTCATATTTCTAATCACAGGATATATCCAGCTGCTGCCATTTAAGATAGCAGAATTCCCCAAAGTGACATGTTCTGAGATTTGACCGTGGGGTTAATTAAAAACCAGCTGAAATCTGGACCGTCCCACCGATGTCACACAGTTAAGTGTATTCTCACCTCGACGGTTCTTGTGCCGCCGGCATTGTCAGATTGAGCGGCGCTTCTGATTTCAATATTGTTCTCTCAGCACCACCGGGACCGGGCATGTCACAGTGAGCACTTGGGCTGGCAGAGTGATGAAAATCCATTTAATAAGGCTTTATTGCCCTTTCTCCTTACTCTCCCAGAGTGGGCACTGGCTATTATCTGTGCGTGATGCAGTTCCTTCGGGTTCCGTCTGTCATTAACAATCTCTGGCATACAGCGAGAGCGCCATTCAAAGCGCGCGCTCTTATGCTGTTTGATGTTCGGCGGACTAAAAGTTGAAGATATGTATGTCAGTATGTTAAGCTGAGCTCGCTGCTCATACATATAGACCCCGTGGGGATTTGTGTTTTTTTTTTTTACTCAGACGAGTCTGAAAAAGGCTCTTGAATATGAATAGACAGACTCGCCCGTTGGGTGTGTAACATATGCATTCCCGCCGCGCTTTGCAGAGTTGATGAAGCTAAAATTCTCCGTTTGGCTTGTGCTGCTGGCGCCGTTCTCCTCTCCGTCTCCTGTGTTGCTTTACAAAGACCAACCAACAAACCTTTGAAACGGTGGCTCTGTCTGCACGGGAAGTACAACGGAGACTTTCATGTCGGTTCTTCGCGCTGTATTCCTTTCCTTGGCCATGGTTGTCTTGGCTAATGTTGGCAGTACTGACAGCCCGTAGCTCACGCTGTTCAAAATGACAGGCATCCCCGTCCTCCAGACGCGCACCCCGAACCCAACGCTGCGGAAAAGTTGCTTAACTTGTTGCCACTGTGAGAAGAGAAATTGACTTCCCTCAATCACTACAACCGATTGAGTTCTCGAAGAACCTCGTGGACAAGCACTACAGGGGAGTGAAATGGATGTATTATTATTAAGTAATGTTTGAATTATCTTCCAAAATGGCACACTGGGTTTTTGAGTGGTGGTTTGCCATTACACTGGGAAACTTCATCAAACTTTGTGATAGCTTGTTCTTTGCAGTTTGTCCAAGTGTGTGGAACAAATAGCGAAGTAAATAAAAGAAGCAATTCCCTCATATAGCACTCTAAAGGTAGATGATAGAACTGGGCTGGCTTGATGGGGGAATTACTGATAGCTTGCTTACTTGGTAAATGGATGTAAATAGCACACTGCATAGTCTCGCTGTCTTATTACAGTCTTATTTTGTAATGTGTTTTCTATTGTTTTGGATCTACCTTAGGGTACAAAAGCTATAATGTGTAATAGGCTAATTTTGTTTAGGCTAATTCTGAATATACGAGGAGAGACAGCAGGGAATCACAAACCAATAGAACAGCAGAGCAACTTGTAATCAAATCGAATTTAATCCACTGTGTCTATGGAGCACATCAGCAGGGACGACAAGACTCGTATGTGTTGTCAAACCTTTACTAGGTTTGAGGTGAAAACAGGTGTCCATTCTCACGTTCACTCCGCCTTGGAAACACGGCGCCCCCTAGGGGTGGCTAGAGCGTGGAGATCTCCTTTTGACGTCTTTGGAGGTGGAGGGAGAGGCTGGGTGTAGCGCTGAATGCAAAATGTAGTGGCGAGTAACCCGTCGAAAAATCCCCTCAGAAAGAGCGGGAAGGTGACGGGGGGGGGGGGGGGGGTGGCAGAGGTGGCAATTGCCACCCCCAACAGAGCCCTTGCCACTCCTAGTGCCACCCCACTGGAAATGGTCATTTTAAGAGAAAATATGTGTTTCCTTTCGTTCATCATTTGTATATGGACCCCTCTGATAAAACCTTGGTCACCGTTTGGCCACCCCTTGAAAAAAAAGTCTAGCTCCACCACTGGCCTTCACACCTAGATTCTACTCATTTTTTCTTTGTTTTTCTTTTTATTCTGCTTATTCTTTAATTTATGATACAAGTCTGACACTTATGCTGACACTTATCACACTTAGACATTTGTGAAATAGACTGTTGATTTGTTAAACTACTGTTAACTTTACAGTCTTTACATATTGTGTTTTATACACTATATTGCCAAAAGTATTCACTCACCTTCATTGACTCACATATGAGCTTAAGTGACATCCCATTCCTAATCCATAGGGTACAATATGATGTTGTTCCAACCTTTGCAGCTAGAACAGTTTCAACCCTACTGGGAAGGCTGTCCACAAGGTTTAGGAGTGTGTTTATGAGGATTTTTGACCATTCTTCCAGAAGCGCATTTGTTAGATCATATACTGATGTTGGACAAGAAGGCCTGGCTCTCAGTCTCTGCTCTAATTCATCCCAAAGGTGTTCTATTGGGTTGAGGTCAGGACTCTGTGCAGGCCAGTCAAGTTCATCCACACCAGACTCTGTCCATGTCTTTATGGACCTTGTCATGTTGGAAGAGGAAGGGGCCAGCTCCAAACTGTTCCCACAAAGTTGGGAGCATGGAATTGTCCAAAATGTTTTAGTATGCTGAAGCATTCAGAGTTCCTTTCAGTGGAATTAACAGGCCAAGCCCAGCACCTGAAAAACACCCCCACACCAGTGGGGAACCATCAGGGCCCTCTCAGAGGGCCTAAAATATTCTTAAAACATAAATATATATAATTTATCCAATTTTATTTTATCTACTTACAGTTTGACAATCGACACCTAAACAGTTACAAAAATATAAGCAAATAAATTATTCACCTATGTCTATTCAATCTGTGTTGGAAGGTGAGGGGTTAAGTGGAAGCCTGTGAGCCTGTATCTCCCCCTATCAGGACTGTGATGCCCGCTGTTCGTTTACAGAGGGCCTGGCAGTTACAATTCAGCAATATCAGTTTCAAATGACAGTAATATTGACCAATCATATCTTCCGTCTTAATGGGCGGGCTTAACTGTATGATAATTTCCGCCTGCTGTGGCGACAGTAGCTGTTGTTAGCTTACCACCGCTAGCTAGTTTCGATTCAGTCCTTTCAATTCAGGGGGGGTATTGGGAGCGGGCCCAGGTATAATGGTCACAGTTCGCTACTGCCCCACACCATAACCCCCCCCTCCACCAAACATTACACTTGGCACAATGCAGTCAGACAAGTACTGTTCTCCTGGCAACCACCAAACCCAGACTCGTCCATCTGATTGCCAGATGGAGAAGCGTGATTCGTCACTCTACTGGAGAACGCGCCTCCACTGCTCTAGAGTCCAGTGCAACAAGTTTACACCACTACATTCGACACTTTACGTTGCACTTGGTGATGTATGGCTTGGATGCAGCTGCTCGACCATGGAAACCCATTCCATGAAGCTCTCTGCACACAGTTCTTGAGCTAATCTGAAGCCCACATGAAGTTTGGATGTCTGTAGTGATTGACTCTGTAGAAAGTTAGCGACCTCTTTGCACTATACGCTTCAGCATCCACTGACCCCGCTCCGTTAGTTTACGTGTCCTACCACTTCATGGCTGAGTTGCTGTCGTTCCCAAACACTCCAATTTACTTATAATACAGCTGACAGTTCACTGTGGAATACTTAGGAGCGAGAAAATTTCACGACTGGATTTGTGGCACAGGTGGCATCCTACGCAGGAAAGCTCCTGAGAGCGACCCATTCTTACACCGATGTTTGTAAAAACAGTCTGAATGCCTAGGTCCTTCATTTTATACACCTGTGGCCATGGAAGTGATTGGAACACCTGATTCCGATAATTTGGATGAGTAAGCGAATACTTTTTTGGCAATATAGTGTATATTGATCCAATCTCTATATACACCAGAAACGCGAGTAAGTCATATATATGCTAGTCACAGTTAGGTCTCAGCTGATTACCACTTGTCTTGATTTAAGTCTCATTGACAGCAGAAAGACAGCCGCCATGTCCACGCAAGTTGAGTATTAGTGGAAAAAAGTCACAAGGTAGCCACCCCACTGGCTAGAGTAGTAAAAGGTTGTTTTGCTATTGGTTAACCAGCTTACTATAAATGACTGTAACTGATAAATCTACTTCCAAAATCATTGGGGTATTTATTTTTAACAAAGGCAGTTTGTACTCGAGCTGTTAGGTGTTAAAATGCCATCTTCAACAGAAGCATCACTTAAAAAATACAGTAGGGCACATATAAAAAAAAAAAAAGTTACATTTATCATGTCAAGTCCTACCAGACACTCCCTGCTCGTGTAAGTCACAAGCACCCGGATTTGTGGGTGAGGTCATGTGACTCGTGTCCCCCACCTTTGATGTGCACTATATCCAGTTATGCAGTAAACGCTGTGGTCTGCTCAGACACTAATTCTGCACTCCATCTCCATTTGCACAGGTGCGTAAACGCCTGTTCTGGCGGGCCATCGCTGTCATTCTTCGACATGCACTTTGCCTTGAGAATACCAACTTTGGCAGTGATCTTGCCCCGTCCCCTATTCCCACTCATGGCCATACTCTCCCGTGCTGTGATGGTATTGAAATGAGGATTCCTATTAGGCCCGCCTACCTCGGCCTACCACCCAATTTCCTCGCTCGTCTGGGTGGAATGTAATACATCTCGGGCAAATTGTTTGTGTCTCCTCTCGAAATGTAGTCGACCTCAGCGGCACGCCGCAAATTTCCGGGGAAATATTAGGAACTCATCAGAACACAATTCCCCCGCTCCGATTACTCCGCCGCGGCCAAATCCGATTTGAATTGCAGCGCCGTGACTGGATTCGCTGGGAGGCCGTGTACGCTCCCTCTGAAATGAAACGACTCATTATGAAGCTCTTATGCTGATCTGAAGGCGTGGTACGCTAATGAAGGCCTCAGTCATACTGCAGCTTACCCTCCCGAAGTTAAACACAGAGGAGGCTGTTAGTCTGGGGCATTTGAAACAGAATTGTGTAACGTGGGGCAGAAAAAATTGTCCCACCTAGAAAAAATACTTATAACTTTTATTTGTAAATTTGATACTCGTAAATTTGATTTTTAAAAATTATTTGTAATGTTACAAAATGCCCTCTACCAGTGAAGGGATGCTTGGAAGTTATAGTTAATGAATGCAAAGGAACTGACTCGGACAAGACAATGACTGAAAAGCCCCAAATAGCGCAGCCTTTGTGTAGACGTGTGTGTCGCCCTGTTTACGATGTGCCTTGAGGGAGGCTTGTGTTGCCCCTCTACCCCCCTGTCTCTCTTTTATTATTTACAACCTCAGCAAAGCCTGTAATTGTCGTATAAACATCTGACATGTGAAAATGATTGGCACCAAACCTGACCACACGTGACAGACTGATCTTAATGTGCAGACCTAAACACAGGAGAATGTTTGAATTTTAGAACCATAAAAAAAATAATAATAATAATAAAAATGCTATGTCAAATATGTCAAAATGAAACACGTTCTTAAAAAAAACAAATTATAATAAAAACCAAGTAATGAGTGACTGGTTGCAGTAAAAGCCTCATGTTCGTTTTAAATCTTATAACTGAGAGCTTTTTTTAAATTTAGTAATCTTACTCATTCTTCTTCACTGTCACTCCAACACTTCAGCATCTGGTAAGTGAATCTGTTGTGTGTGAGAAAATGATCTAAACCATCGTGGTGGACACAGGTACACGTGGCTGAAGTGATCGCGGGTAGTGAACTGAGGTAGTGCTCTGATGTGTATTTTAGTGATTCAGAATTAGCATGCCCAGTGGCTAAAACAGGCCTGGGCAAACTACGGCCCGCGGGCCACATCCGGCCCGTTGTGCGTCCCTGTCCGGTCCGAGAGAGGCCAATCATAAATTTAACAAATATCTATGTCGTGCGTGCAATACAACTGTGACGCTTTTATTTTGAAAGCGCTACGTTTTTGTTAATTCCGTGTGGATGTACGTGCTTGTGTGTGAGCTGTGCAAGAAACACTGTAGGTGATTAGCGACAAGTTAAGGCAAAATGTATATTTTCGCGAGTGAATGTAGCGCGCTACTCCGCACCCCTCGCACGAACCTCCGCGAAGGGCGGAACATTTACGTGACAAATTATAATTGTAAATTGTGTTCCAGGTTTGAAAAGTGCTGGAATGTTGGCTAAAGTACTTGAAATTGTAACTGTATTTCGATTCACAACAAATAGCTGACTGAACAGGGGGTATTCCAGAAGGCGGATTCAGTGAAGAAACTGGGTAAGTAAACTCAGAGTTAACGAAAACTCAGGGTTTTCCATTCCAGAAACCGAGCTTAGAGAGAACCTGAGTCAGCTGGGAAATATTGAAATGGACCTTGAAACTGCCGTAGAAGTGCTTTAAAGCAGGGCTCTCAAGTTTAGAATTCATTTCAGAGTGTGAGAGTCGGTGGCGACCGTAAATTGTTGAGCGGGGGGGAGGTTGTGGCGAAGTTGTTGAGCGGGGGGGCAACGTAAGTTGGGCGACATAGATGTGGATCTGAGGTAAATAAACTACATTTTTATTTTTTTTTCGCCGTGTGAAATCGGAAGTGTGGCGTGTGAAGACGGTCAAATGCGTGTGTCACACGCTCAATGCGTGAGACTTGAGAACACTGTTTAAAGCTAGGTTTAAGCCTGGTTTATACTTGACACAGCGCGAGCAGCGCGGGGGTCCGCGCGGCGAAAATGACATAATCGCGGTGGCTCTGCCCGTGCGCCAGGGCCTCGCATGCTGTTGATTCGCGAGGTCGTGCACCTCTTGAATTTTGTAACTTCGCACGCACGCCACGCCTCAGCGCGATGGACAAAGGCATGTTTGCAGGGTTCATACACCTTTACAAGGTGGAATTAAAGCATTTGTACGTCACTTTCAAGGTCCATTTCAATATTTCCCATTTCAATATAAGTTAAATATTTATACATATACTCAAAATGATTCAAAATAATTTGCTTTTTTATCACATTATTTAATGGTTGTTTAAAGTCTTCACATTCTCCCATGTTTCGTCCTGGAATTACAAGAGGCTCGTATTTGTTAATGTAATACAAGAAAACTGTTAATTCAGATGGCTATTTGTTGTGAAACTAAGTATACAATTTCAAACATTTTCAAGTATTTAGCCTAAATTCCAGCACTTTTCAAATCTGAAACAAAAAGCAACATTAAAATTGGTCAGGTAAATCTTCCTTCCATTGTTTTTGAACACACAGTGGCGCAAAAAGGGGGTATGCAGCGTATGCGACGCATAGGGGCGCAGCACTGGAGGGGGCGCCAAATCGATGAGATATAATACTGAATTTGTGTCCATCTTACGTTCGCCACCCCCCCAGTCAACAACCCGGCTAACACACATAGTTTCGGAGAACACTACACAGAATGTGACGCGGCAAGTATAAACGCCTCCACCGTTTGCGGAAGTTCGTGCGAGGTGGGCAGGGCCACCGTAATGACGTCATTTTCATTTGTGTGGCCCTCTGACACAATTCAGGTTTCTCATGTGGCCCCTTGTAAAAATTAATTGCCCACCCCTGGGCTAAAATGATGCAGTCATTTTTCCACATTCAGTGAGCTGAATTCCGCTTGGCAATATATACATATCCAACAATGTAAAGTGCATTTCACTCTGATATTAAGAAACAAAGAGCTTCAACAATGAAAAAAGTACTAACTGTGCTGTAGGGGTTTGAAGTAAGCTGTAAATACCAGCTCTGGTGTGAAAACAGTTTTTGTGGTTTTTGTAAGGTTTAGTGGCAGATGGGAATAAAAATATGATAACAGAAGGTGTGATTTTTGCATCTCATTGTGCCATCAGGACAAGACTTTAATGGCTTGCTGGCATTCTCCCACTCGTGCCAAAACTGCCACCTAGCAGTGCATGAACACGTTAGTTGAAGCTCGATGAGAAGAGCAATGACCCACTGAGTGGGAATTCACTGTTTTTCATGCTTCTTCCCAAAAGCTGAAACTCCAGCAGAAGATGAAACTCTGGTGTGATACTCACACACTCACCGGCCACTTTATTAGGTACACCTGTCCAACAGCTCATTAACGCAAATGTCGAATCAGCCAATCACATGGCAGCAACTCAATGCATTTAGGCATGTAGACATGGCCAAAACGATCTGCTGCAGGTCAAAGCGTGCATTAGAATGGGGAAGAAAGGTGATTTAAGTGACTTTGAACATGGCATGGTTGTTGGTGCCAGACTGACTGGTTCTACTGATCTGATCTACTGAGATTTTCCATCTCTAGGGTTTACAGAGAATGGTCTGAAAAAGAGAAAATATCCAGTGAGCGGCAGTTCTGTGGGCGCAAATGCCTTGTTGATGCCAGAGGTCAGAGGAGAATGGCCAAACTGGTTCGAACTGATAGAACCACAACAGTAACTCAAATAACCAGTCGTTACAACCGAGGCATGCAGAAGAGCATCTCTGAACGCACAACACATCGAACCTTGAAGCTGCTGGGCTACAGCAGCTGAAGACCACACTGGGTGCCACTCCTGTCAGCTAAGAACAGGAAACTGAGGCTACAATTCACACAGGCTCACCAAAGTTGGACAATAGAAGATTGGAAAAATGTTGCCTGGTCTGATGAGTCTCGAATTCTGCTGTTACATTCAGATGGTAGGGTCAGAATTTGGCATCAACAACATGAAAGCATGGATCCATCCTGCCTTGTATCAATGGTTCAGGCTGGTGGTTGTGGTGCAATGGTGTGGGGGATATTTTCCTGGCACACTTTGGGCCCATTAGAACCAATTGAGCATTGTGTCAACACCACAGCCTACCTGAGTATTGTTGTTGACCATGTCCATCCCTGTATGACCAGTGTATCCATCTTCTGATGATTACTTCCAGCAGGATAATGCGCCATGTCGTAACGCGTGAATTATTTCAGACTGGTTTCTTGAATACGACAATAAGTTCACTGTACTCGAATGGACTCCACAGTCACCAGATCTAATAGAACACATTTGGGATGTGGTGGAACGGGAGATTCACATCATGGATGTGCAGCCGACAAATCTGCAGCAACTGCGTGATGCTATCATGTCAATATGGACCAGACTCTCTGATGAATGTTTCCAGTAGTGTTGCACGGTATACCGATACTAGAGTAGTATTGCGATACTTCGTCATTAAAAACGGTACTATACCCAGTTTGCTTAGTATCGGTGCTATAGGACTAAGTGCGTTTTTTTTTTAAGAGCAGTATTTCCAAAGAGTGCCACACGGGGGCAGTGTGCGCGTACAGCAGTGCAGCGCTTGCCTCCTCTCTGCAGAATAAGAAGAAACGTGTACGATGGCTGATAATACAAGCAATATTGCGGACCGTCCTCAGCTTGTTGAAAAACTACACGCACGAAGCGAAATACGGAATTATTCACATACATTTCAGACAGTCATGGCAACCCCGTGGACACTTCAAAACCGGTCTGCAAACGGTGCTTTAAAGCTGTACCAACCAAAGGAGCCAATCGATTCTTTTTACATAAAATGCGCTTTCGTTTGACCCACCCAAGGTGCCGTAATGCACAGAACAGTTGGTAATGCTGAAATGGCAGCTAAAACAAACGCAGTGTGTTCGCAGCTCGTCTTAATTAAACAGGGAAAGCAGCAGAAGTGCTGTGTGGAAATACTTTGGATTCGAAGCAGATACAGATGGAAAACCGAAGGACATGAACAAGCCAGTTTGCAGGCGGTGCTTTCGGAACATTTCAACGAAGGGCGCTAAAGCCTGGTTTATACTTGACGCGCCGCGAGCAACGCGAGGGTCCGCGCGGTGAAAATGATGTAATCGCGGTAGTATGGAGTCAAATTAGGGACTTTAATGGTGACGAAAAAATAATAATATCGCAAATATAAGATTAGCATTTTGCATTTTACGTTCCTAATTTGTTTCTGCAATACTTTCTCCCTTTTGCGTTTCTTTCTTTTGTTTGCGCGTCACTGCTTTTCTTTGCGTCTCGCATTTTATGTTCATAATTTTTTTTTGCGCTTCTCTCTTTTCTTTGCTCCGGTTTTACCCTCTGTGTGGGGGCGGGGAAAGAGGCGTGGCCAAGAGCGAAAGGCGTGCTGTGAACGTTCAGCGTCATCAGTTGAACCGTCACACAGCGCGGCAATTTAGTTACTGGTATCATGGCAGACGGTCGCCCAGCTGGACCACAGGTATATGCGTGCAGACATAGACATCAGGTGCTAAAGCACCACCAACTCTGCCCTTTATCAACGAAAGTGCCCTTTTAAAACTTCGTTTAAAAATATATATATTATTATTATTATTATTATTAACATTTTACTGAGGTCGGTTTGAAATGATCTTTTGAAAACCTGAGCGAATAAAAACAATGCCCTGAAATGCGCCACCACCTCGCACACACCCGACCTCTCTCTTCCTTTAACACCAGATGCGCTGCAGCAGCAGTTCAGTTCAGCGAGTGGAAGGAAGCTGAACTGACGCTGAACGTTCACAGCACGCCTTTCGCTTTTGGCCACGCCTCTTTCCCCGCCCCCACACAGAGGGTAAAACCGGAGCAAAGAAAAGAGAGAAGCGCAAAAAAAAATTATGAACGTAAAATGCGAGACGCAAAGAAAAGCAGTGACGCGCAAACAAAAGAAAGAAACACAAAAGGGAGAAAGTATTGCAAAACAAAAGCAGCAACATAAAATGTGAAACGCAAAGAAAAGAAAGAAACGCAAAAGAGGGAAAGCATTGCAGAAACAAATTAGGAACGTAAAATGCAAAATGCTAATCTTATATTTGCGATATTATTTTTTTTTCGTCACCATTAAAGACCCTAATTTGACTCCATACGGTAGCCTCGCGCGCTGTCAATTCGCGAGGTCGTGCACCTCTAGAATTTTGTAACTTAGCGCGCGCCGCAGCGCAATGAACAATCATGTTTGTAGGGTTCATACACCAACAAGGTGGAATTAAAGCACTTGTACGTCACTTTCAAGGTCCATTTCAATATTTCCCAGCACGTTAAACTTTAGTTAAATATTTATACATATACTCGAAATTATTCGCTTTTTTATCACATTATTTAATGGTTGTTTATTTTCAAAACGCCCAATTTTAACGTCTTCACGTTCTCTCATGTTTCGTCCTGGAATTACAAGAGGCTCATATTTGTTAACGTAATACAAGAGAACGGTTCAGTCAGACAGCTATTTGTTTCAAGCATTTTCAAGCACGCGGACAAGGTGTGCGGACTCGCGCGCTACGGTCACTCGCAAAAGTTTAAACCTAGCTTAACACAACGAATCTGGCCAAACACCTGAAGGCACGCATATTTGTACAAAACATTCCAAGAGGTTGGTGATTATTCCCATTTCTAGTATTATAGCATACATTATTATGTGTCCGATTATGGTATCCTACCAAATGTCGTAAGTGCGACAGCATACAGGGAGAAAAAAAGAGTGATCGTACTACAATGGATCAATCATCTATGAATACTGAACTCTAATACTGAAGTTTTAGTTACTTAAAGACTTAAAGTTGTTTAAAGTATACTTAAAATACACTTTTTGCACTAGCCTTTTTTAACTTCTAAATGTGAATTCCAGAGTGCACTACTATTATTTATGTTAATTTATATTAATGTGCAATTATTTATTTTTCTGTTTTAATGTGGTAGGGACTACACCTTTTATTTATTTGACATTTGTGAAACAAAATACAATATGTTTGTTTATAAAAAATAAATAAAAAGCCTTTAAAACGGAAATGAGCACAATATCTGACTTTGGTATCGAAAATCGTATCGAATTTCAATACTTTTTAAAGTATCGTATCGAAGTTGTAATTCTTAGTATCGTGACAACACTAGTACCTTGTTGAATCTATGTCACAAAGGATTAGGGCAGTTCTGAAGGCAAAAGGGCTTCTCGAAGGCTACTCGGTACTAGCACGGTGTACCTAATAAAGTGGCTGGTGAGTGTATACACACACACACACACACACACACACACACACACACATCAGTTATCATTCCTGGGATCTGTTGAATGCTGAAGCCACTCGCCCAGTCTAGGGGTCACAGAACCGAGTATACCACCTCCACTGGAACAACCATGGAGTGAATCCTCTGTCTGTTTCTTCTTTCAGTCTCTGACAGAAAGAGACTTCTCAACTTCTCAGGTATTCTTAAGCGGGCTACTACAGAAACAAGCTATAGACATATTGATGGGCCAGAGAGTGCAGACACACACACACACACACACACACACACACACACACACACACACACACACACACTATTGCCAAAAGTATTCACTCACCTTCCTTGACTCACAAATGAGCTTAAGTGACATCCCATACCCTGATCAATAGGGTTCAATATGACCCTTTGCAGCTAGAACAGCTTCAATTTTTCTGGGAAGGAGTGTGTTTATGGGGATTTTTGACCATTCTTCCAGCCGTGCATTTGTGAGGTCACATACTGATGTTGGATGAGAAGGCCTGGCTCTCAGTCTCCGCTCTAATTCATCCCAAAGGTGTTCAATCAGGTTGAGGTCAGGACTATGTGCAGGCCAGTCAAGTTCATCCACACAAGTCTTTATGGACCTTTATGGAAGCATTCAGAGTTCCTTTCACTGGAATTAATGGGCCAAGCCCAGCTCTTGAAAAACAACCCCACACCATAATCCCCCCCTCCACCAAACTTTACACTTAGCACAATGCAGTCAGACAAGTACCGTTCTCCTGGCAACTGCCAAACCCAGACTCGTCCATCAGATTGCCAGATGGAGAAGCAGTCCAGTGAAACAAGCTTTACACCACTTGGTGATGTATGGCTTGGATGCCCGACCATGAAAACACATTCCATGAAGCTCCCTGCACACTGTTCTTGACCTAATCTGAAGGCCACATGAAGTTTGGATGTTTGTAGTGATTGACTGCAGAAAGTTGACGACCTCTTTGCACTAAGTTCTTCAGCATCTGCTGACCCAGCTCCGTTAGTTTACGTGTCCTACCACTTCATGGCCATGGAAGTGATTTTTGGCAATATAGTGTGTGTGTGTGTGTGTGTGTGTATTTGGTACATGACCTTGATTATTATGATTACTAAAGAATAACTAAAGAATGACATTTTGATTGAACCAGAGGCACCATAAGTCCAAGGGTAGAGATGCCTGCAGCCATGCTCAAGTAAATGAACTGTGGAGAAATAGTCTACCAAATAAACAACTTCAGCTGGAAGAACACAAACATTGACTGAAGAGTAGCTTACATGTAGAATTGCAATGCAGTATCCTTATTACAAAGAGCAGGAAGTGAAGTCTAGCCACTTCTCTTTTTTGTATGACTTTTGATCTAAAAATAAATTGATAGATCCCCAGAGTGAGAAAGGCAGAATAGCAGTCCAGCTGTTTGAAAATACTCAGGAAAGTCCATCATTTTTTCTTTGGTACATGTAATGGACTAAATGTCATTGATTAGAAGAGATACACCAATCAGTCACTTCAGAACCCTATTCAAATTATCTGTGCTGTAATTTTGACAGCCAAGTCACCTATGTTTGTTTGTCTCCCTTATGGTATTCTGCAGCGAGCTGAATTCTCTGAACTCGTCATCTGACAAACAGGTAAATGAAACGCTCACAGGACATGAAGGGCCCTTCTGAATAGAACCTCTCCTCGTCTTAACTGTTTCCAGGAAGCGCTTTAATAAAGAGCCTTTTATTGTATACAAAGACAGTGACGTATTATTCTTTTAAGAAAGCCATCCAATTTCATTAACGGCAGGGTGCCCCGCCATGTTTGAAGTAGGGAAGAAAAGAAAAAAACCGGTGTTGAAAGGAAAACGTGACACTGTGAACTTATCACTACGTTTGAGTGTAATTTGTAGGTGGTGTGATAATCAGTGTCGTTGTAGGAGCACACGGTGTGCACTGAAACCCTCAGCCTGCCCAGCTCCACCCCTGCCCTGCCCAGCTCCGCCCCTGCCCTGCCCTGCGCAGCCTCAACCCCGCCCAGCCCCACCCCTTATTCTGCCCCCTCTCTCAACAGCCTCTCAACACACTGAGGTAGCACTCCGCCCTGAATGCCTTCATTAAAGAAGACACTTAGCTCCTCTTTACTGGAATTAGCATTCCAGAACAGGAAGTGAGAGGCAGGGGCGCAAATCAGAGCCTCTAGATGCAAGAGTGGCATATTATCTACAGTCACTGCACAAACACAGCTATACAGAACCCCCCCTGCTGCCAAATCACATCAATGTTACATTCATTTGGCTTCATGAAGATCAGATCTGCACTCACTACCTCAGTTTGGCTTAAAGCACAAAGACTCTCATTCTACATCCATCTATAAGCATTTCATGAAAACCCCTTGACTTCCGATGTCAGGTGGGGTATAACATTTACAGTATGGAGCCAGTTTCCATTATAGCTGCTCGTAGTATCATAGACAGACCAAATACTTCTGACATATTTGTTTCTGCTCAAACAAGGTAGTGTCTCCTATGAACTCCTGAGTAATTTCCTGAGCCTACTTGGAAATTCATAGACACATTCAGTGCAGTAGGCAAAAAAACCCACAGAATCAGTCAAAACATTTCTTGGTCTATGAGGAGTCATAACCGCGGTTTTCTTATGTACAGGAATGTCTCAAGGCGAAATCCAGGACTTTATGAATAGCACCAGGACTTTCTGTATAGTACGGTTAAAACATTTATAAAGCCCAAGTGCTGAAAATGGAGATTAGCAAAACATATACATTATTTCCATCAATCACACAAAGTGTTCATTAAAAATGCAATGTCATATTTTTGTCACCCAGGAATTTCTCCCTGGAACAGCAATGACTCCCTGGTGTTAATTATTTAATCAACGGTAAATGTTCTTAATTAGTAGATTAGTCTCATTCCAATTAGCAGCCTGTCTAATTGCCCTAATCTATGTCTGCAGCCCTCTGCATCCAAATTTGGAGCGCCACATTTAGACCCACTGAGGAGCAATCTAGCGTGTCATCATGAACGACGTTATTCTCACATAAACCAACTGCTTACGAGCCACTCCGGCCCAATTTGCGGAACAGCTGGCGTGTTTTCATTCTTTTTCTATTGTGCCATTATATGGCTTGGGGTGATATTTTAAGCCACGGTCTGCCTTTGAAACACCGCTGGAGACGAACTAATTGGAGCATGAACGCAGAGCATCTGATGTTCCTCCTCTGCCAT
The DNA here is from genome assembly GCF_052324685.1 of Brachyhypopomus gauderio. Lineage (NCBI taxonomy): Eukaryota > Metazoa > Chordata > Actinopteri > Gymnotiformes > Hypopomidae > Brachyhypopomus > Brachyhypopomus gauderio. Next base: position 7,480,718 of record NC_135229.1, read on the forward strand.
TTTCTCTGGGATCATGGACGCCAGCTCACCAGGAGCTGCCGCGGTCTGAATAATTGAAGGCAACGAGGCCCCCGTACGGACTTACCTGCCCTGCACTCTCACATCAGAGATGGCGTAGAAGTATCTGGAGAGGTTGTTCTCGTCCACCATAGTGGCTCCCGTTGCGGGCCGTAGCAGCCGGATACGGAGGTCGGTCAAGGTGAAGAAGTCCCTCAGGTTCTTGGTGGTGTCCAGCTGGCCGTACAGCGAGGCCATGTTGTGCAGTCTGGGCCCGGCGAACAGCGCGAAGCGGTCCTTGATCTCGAAGCGCACCGTCTTGTCGTATTTCCACACGTATCCCCGGGAGTAGTCCTCCGTGCAGATGATGTCCAGCAGGGTGTGCTGCGTCAGCTCGTGCACCGTCTTGGGCTCCATGGTAAAGGCGTCCAGGCAGTCCGTGGCGTAGAACTGGTAGGGCTGCCAGGAGCGGCCGTAGTCCAACGACTTCTCCAGAACCATCTGCTCGGGCCGGCCCGACTCAAAAGTAATGACGATGTCATCGGTCAGCTCGATGGTCTTGTTCCAGGACAGGGTGATGTTGACCTGTAGGGGCTTGGGGTATTTCTTCCACGACGTCGACTGCCAGAAGGTGGTGGGGTTTCGCCCCTCGGAGTCGAACATCAGCTCGGGCGGGTGGGCCAGCTCTTCTGTGGCGGCGTCACATTCATTATTGCACATATAGGGGTTCTCCTGCAAAAGGAGACGGACAAGTCAGTATCTTACACACCCACTGAAGGTGCCACATCTAAACTTCTTAACCCTCACCCACACCCAACTTGTTAAAACCAGTCGCCACAATTTTAGTTTTTCCATTACCACATTACAAGAGTGCCGTGTGTTCTCATTCAGCTCTATATATGTAGCGGTTTCCTCAGCGAACATCGACACCCATTGTCCGTATATGGCGGTCCATATGAAGTGGGGTCTCCACGCCCGGCTCACTCCCCGCCACCCAGATTGTAAACGTAATTGATATTCCTGCCGCTCGGCCGGTCGGGGCGGGAGCGGAATTCCGATGAGAGGCTGTGGAGGAGCTCGCCGGGCCGCATGCATTTTTCATGGGCTGGCGGCCGTCCCCTCCGCCGCGGATCTGCGGCACCAGCTGAGAGGCACGTCGGATCCGTTCCATTGACATTCCGCTCGCCTCCGAGCCGCAGCACAAATGACAATCAGCCGTGAACTCGCTATAGACGCCCATTAATCTCGGGCCCTGTATGCATGTTGATTGCTTGCAGTGGTCATAATGGGGTGTTGCTTTCAGAATAAAATCGGCGGCGGAATGAAATTACAAACCGCGGAATGCTCCCGCTGCACGCAAGCGAAACGCGCCTTTTTTTCTGTTTGTGAACGGATTCGTTACACACCGTGTCATTAAAATCAGTCATGGGCAGAACACGGTCCCCCGGCTCGCTTGGCCAGGGTTCTTGAAAGACCCACACATCACCAGATGTGGTTTTTACTAAATTTCCATTGTATGACACAAGTATAATTATGAGCGTTTCTTAATGACGCAAAACGTGCGCGTCCCAACGGAATGATATGAATGACGCTGCCTGGGGTTCCTGCTTTCACTGCTGTTGTGCGTTAGGAAAGAAAACCTCCTGCAAACGCATTCAAGCATTCGCCTCACAAGCACACAGATAAAACGGAACCACAAACCCGATTAATTTTGCAAACTCGAATGCTTAATTGTCACCTGAGGTTTGCCACATCGTAAACCAAAGAGCTGCTCTTTCTCTTTGGGGTTAGACTTTACAGCGTGGTAGGTCCTGTCTTATCCTGTCTATGCTTGCTGACCTTTGACCTTTTCCTGTTTCCATCTCTTGTTTCTTTACTATGACACTAGGCACAATCCTTTAAATGTGACATGATATCTGTTGTTCTTTAGCTGGTCTAAGGTAACCTGTCCAAGCTGTAGGGATCTACTGTTGCTCAAGGGCGTCTCGCTTTGCTGGGATCAAGCCCACAGTCGCTCGTGCCCCAGTTCTCTGACCACTGAGCTACCTTCACCCATTTAAAAGGAGCTGTGCAATAGGTTCCCATTCACATGTTTGCTAATGATGAATTGGTATTAAGATAATGGTTGAATGCTCCATGGATAGATTTGCTCAATCTCTGATTCCTCCCCACTGCTCGTCACCATTTCTACACATCTGCATGATAAGTCCAACAGGGTGTGTGCATGCAACAGATCAGAAAGAAAATATTTGTATTAACTGATAGCTATATAAATGATCTTTTTCATAAAATATTTTTTTGATGATTTATAAATGTTTGTATGACAGAGTGCAAGAAGCGTTACGATTGGTTAAGATTAAAGATAATATTAATATATGAATAGTATATGAATAGATTGTAATGAGATCAGTGCTCATTACAAACAAACTACAGCCACACTGAACTTGAACGGAACACCTGCACCTTATTGTAATTCTTATACTTGGTGAGATTACATGTTACATAATTCTGCAAAAGTACCATTATTATATATCAAAACAGTTTAGGCATGTGAAATTGAAGGCTTGGACACAGAAGAGAGAATCACTGACAATGATCACCATGACAATAACCTCCTCACTGTGTTCCACAGTCAAGAGCAACTTTAACTCACTTCACCTTCACCAGGTTTAGGGTTTCAGGGTCACGGTGGAATCCCTGTTTTCTTTGTGCTGTTGTCTGTTAGAGCAGCACTTCACCTCTCTTGGTGTCCTTAACCACTGTACGTGTGTGAAAACCAACGTACGTGTACGTGTGTGAAAACCAACGTACGTGTACGTGTGTGAAAACCAACGTACGTGTACGTGTGTGAAAACCAACGTACGTGTACGTGTGTGAAAACCAATGTACGTGTACGTGTGTGAAAACCAACGTACGTGTACGTGTGTGTCCAACTCCACTAGTGTTGTATGTTAAGTTTCACAAAGTGTGTCAAATCATCCCTCCCACCTGAGTAATGAGGCAATGGCACACACACACACACACACACACACACACACACACACACACACACACACACACACACACACTCACCCACACACTCACACACACACACTTTGACATACCATTGATTTCTGTTTCTGTGATACTGCAGCAGTTAAAGATTCCAGTGTAGACAAACGTCAGTGCCTTGATGGAAATTGAGAGGGTAGGAACATTTCGTTGGATTATTCAGCACCTGTTTCCCAACATCTGTGAGGATCAATAATGTTCTCCCTGGCTTTAGGCAAGAGCGTGCACACACTAAAGGGCTGACACCAGCTGTGTTCACCAATCTCCAACCAAAGCTCTAAACAATAAGCTCAAAACCAAAATTTGCATAACCCTGTAGCTTACTGCTTCCTGTCACCCTGAGCCACATGGTCAACAAACACAAAAAGACCCACACAAGCAAGCGATTTGTACGTAATCCGTTTAACTGTTTTTTGGACTGCAAATATCTTACAAGTCACAGATCAGCTATCACGGTTTTTTCAAGTCTTTTTGTGGTCAGAACTGAACAATTGGCAGGACAGCAACGTGTTTGATTCATCATCAGGAGATCGTGAGCTTGAGCCCTGATGAGCCACCGCCATCTGTGACTGGGACTCTGAGCCGGAGGTGGGCGTGGCTTACTCACCCTCCCCTGTCAATTACAGTGACACTGGCCAATCATGAGCATCTCTGAGCTCATGCATCATCAGATGGTACATTACTCCACCCCCTGATGCTGCAAGATTTGATTGGTCGCATGTGCCTTGGAGAAAGCATGTGACCGCCCTCGCCCTCGCTGATTGGCAGATGTTGTGTGACAGGAGTGAATTACCTGATGAGTGGGAACAGGCCATGACTAAAACAGAAAGATTTGGGAAGAACCTTCACCAAGAAATTATCTTAAAAAAAAAACAAAAAAAACAAAGCAGCCTTTAGATTACAACAAACAATTAAAAAAATGATGAGCAAAAGATCACCCTCTACTCAGGCTTGGGAAAGAGACTGGAACTCATTAGAACAGCTGACAACTCCATCAGCGACAGCAGAGCTGAACTGTCATTCCCAACACTGCCTTCCATTAAACCACTGCGATCCGGCACCGGGCCTCGAACGCGGTTCTTAACCGGCCGAGTGCAAACCGGCCGAGTGCAAACACGCCCTCGTAAAGGTCACGTCAGACCGCCCGCTAATGATGTCGTCCCCTCTGCTGAGCCCGCCAGGTCAATCCAATATTGCGTGTCACCGGGGGAAAGTGTCTCCACTAGATGCTGAGCTGGGGAAGTTGGAGCTTTCATCATAAAAGCAGTCACCCGTGCTAATTGAGTGAGTGTCAGGCCCATTAAAAGTGCTCTTTGTCATTTCAATGGCGACTCATAAACCATCTGAAAAGGGAACCGAAGACATTTTAAAGATTTTATCCTGGACGCTATTTCTTGAGATTTCGTTTTGGAACCAATGCTGTAGCACAGCTTACAGTCACAAATTTCTTGTAGTGTGGTTGTTGCGAGACATTAAAATAGCTGAAAGTCGATTGCAATCAACAACACAGTTCTTCAATCACTCAAAAAAAAAAAAATGATTAGCTCTGTGATGCAACATTCTGTAACAACGAGTAACTCTCCAGTGTTACCGTCTCACCACATGCCTCTAACCCGAGCGTTAAAGTGCGACCCATAAGGGTGAGTTTGTGTCTGTTATCATTTCTCCAGGAAAGCCCTGGTGTGATAACAAGTCCCTTTACCCAGAGACGTGTGAAACGGACAAGCTTGCAGATGATGTGAGGGAGCAGGCCAACCAGGGCCATCAATTCACTCGCCGCTGACAGCCCAGGCTGATGAATGGGAAAGCATTGCTGGAGACAGATGTTTCTGGAGACAGATGTTTCTAACACACAGCCCCATTACCCCCTACACAACACCCCCCCCCCCCCCCCACCCCCGTCCTCAGCCACACAAACACATGCAAATAAATCCAGGAAAAATAATCTTTTCCTATCATGAAGCTCTATTCAATTTTATAATACTTATTTAATACTTATGAATTATGAAAGCTACTATTATACTTAAAATATGAACAAACTTGTAAAATGTACAGGTGTATGAGTTTAACTAATTTGCCCCATCCCTGTGTCCAGCACTACTGCAGTCAACACGGAGTCACTCCCCCTTCCATGGCAATACTAAACAATACAAAAGAAACAGGTATTGTTTTTGCATGAGACGAAATCTGAGCAAACCAGTAATATTCATGTTATACTGTTTTTTTATTACACTCTAACATATCTACTCATGTGAGCCACTATTCACCATTTCTGAGCTGTGTGGAGGTGTATGGATTCTTTCACAGAGGCTCCTTTCAGTTACAAGAGGTTCCCTCAGGTATTGCTGGTGCTCTTCTCCTGGGCAGAGCTATTGAAACTCATTCTGGTTTCTATCATCACTTCTACAGTGCGCCCCAATAAGGATTAGCGCTGAATTCCCAGCAGGCTAGTCACAGGCTCGTCGGAGGTGGCCTGTCCTCCACGATCTGGACTCTTGTCTGTGGAGACACGGAGCAATTTGGCACCTGGACGTGCCAGTAATGTGGCAGGCGGGGGGCGGGGGAGGCATTGCAGGTGTTGCCAATGTGACAGAAGCTCAATAGTCTCTTTAATGGGCCACAGACTTGCCACGCCCCCAAATGTAGGGTAGGGCGGGGCTTAACTCTCTTATCCCCGCCTTCTGTCGCCCCGGGGATAAACGAGGTGGCAGAGTGAAGTGAGAAGTTATGAGAACAAACAGGCTCTACTGAAGAGGAGCATGATGGGACATTAAACTCCAGAGATGGCCAATCAGAGATCGATGTGCTCGTGCCATTAAGGAAGCAGGTCACACGAGGAGCACAAAGCATAGGGCTCGTTGGCTCATGCAAATCATGTGATGATTTGAACCAATGGCTGACTGGGCAATGCGGTCAAATATCAATAATTGGCAGCATATGAACGTTACAAATGTTAAGACCATTTAAACATAGTCCAGTGGGGTAGAATGAGGTTGACCTCTGTTTATGAGCTGGAAACTGAGCAGTGGTCATGGATGCATTCAGGCAGATGAATTGATTTTACGAATGTTAACTGGCCTCTGTCATATTAAATTAATTCTGATAGATCTTTGTGAACATGATAGAGAAAATCAGATATAAAAAGTGAATGACCATATAAATAATCAATGATAATTTGTAGGATTGCTAGAAAATTAATGACTGACTACAAATTCCAGAGATTAACTTATTCCACTGCAGTCAAAACTAGAAACACATTATATTCCATAAAATGTGTTTTTTGTGTGCATGTGTTAAGTGTGATATTGAAAGTAAATTATTATCCATGACTAACAAACCTACTGATTTGGATGTTGATTTTGCATCAAAGTGAAAGAAAGAAACATTTTCATTAAAAGAAAACATACACACACACACACACACACACACACACACACACACACACACACACACACACACACACACACACACACACACACAATAAAACTATATTGTATTGTATATTATAATAAATATGAGTACACGGAAAAACAGAAGAATCCCAGAATCACATCTAACCATGACTCCTGGAGCCTAAATGCATAAATGTACAAACGTGACCCAATATATAACACTGCATAACACACAAACAAGCATGCTGAAAAAAGACCCACAGGGAAAACCTACAGGTAATTGAACAGGTAAGACCCACAGGTAAGACCTACAGGTAAGACCACAGGTAAGACCTATAGGTAAAACCCACAGATAACCTTGCACATTGTGCAGACTAAACTTCCCCATGAATATACAGTGCCTTAAAAATATTCAAACCCCATAAAATTAATTATATCTCTATTTAACATATATATCTTATATATTCATCTGGATTATAAATGGACACTTATATCGACTGTCCAGCCAGTAATTTAATTGCAAACATTACAAGTAATTGCAAATCTTGCAATGCTGCATGAATGATTATTCAGTTTCTCAATTTTACACAAAGTCCTTGATTGAGTCACCTTTTGCTGCAATAACATCTCCACATCTATTGGACTAAAGGTCTATGAGCTTTGCCTACTGTTTGGGAATAATTCTCACCCATTTTGCCCTTTCACCTTTGATCCAGGTTGTTCACCACAATCCTCAAATAGCATTAGAGACACTTGACTGGACAGAGATCTGGACTTTGGCCTGGCAGTTGTAAATTCACCTTTTTGCTGTTCATTCACTCCTGTGTTGCTTTGGCCTCATTCTTGAGAGTCCTGCCAAAAGATGACGTTTCTGCCGAGCTTTAGTTTTTTAGCAGATGAAGTAGGTTGTCTTGTCATATCTCCATGATTTCTGCGCAATCCTCCCTTCAGGTTGAAAAGCTGTTCTGTCCCCACTGAAGAAAATAATCTTCACAACATGGAGCTGACACACCCATCCCTGTCTGTTGGGGTGGGGTTTGTTGAAGAACGCACACAGTGTTCGTGCCACACAGTGTATTAAATTATGACTACAAACATTCACTTTTGTCAATCAGATCATAAAACCACATCCCTGTATCATCCCCTAGAATCCTAATGTATCTCCCCGTCTCTGCAGTCTACCCTGACAAATTAAGATGACAAGAAGGATAAATATTATTTATCTTAATTAATGCTTAAATGAGGAAAGCATCAAATTTAAAATAGTTAGAGAAGTCACTACGGGCTTAGTGTGGACTTGTGACCCTTTATGATCACACAGAACTGATGAGCACTGAAGAAGACTGACAACAAAGTCTTCTTATTATGCATCTGTCTATTCATGTATTCCTGATTGCCACTCTAATGGAGAGCTAGTCAGTGGAATTTCCTAACACGATTAATCTCCAATCAGCTCGCTATTCTGCATGCCAAAGTGTGAAAGATTAATTTGAGTGTAAGTTTGAGTGGCTTCTTTATGGAGACCATGGTGAATGATCTAGGCTTTTCATTTAGAGGCTCTTGACATCAAATCAAATAAGGTTTTATTGAAGGCAAATTAGCATAAAGGAGATTCTGCCAGTAAATCCCCCTGCATTGCCAACCTCTTCCATAATAGATTTCATGTATTTTCAAAGATATGTTGGCTCCAGCGTTTTAGAGCAAGTTTCTCAGCGTTTTAGAGCAAGTGAAAATGTTTTTAATGTGTCCTGATTACACTATTCGGCCTAATGTGGCAAATCAATTAGTAGGCGCGTCGGAAGCAAAACGTTTGCCAATTTGTGTGTTACGCATGACAGGGAGGGAAACAAGAAGCTTTAGAAAACTTTCATTCAAAGAGAAGTTGATGACAATCGAGAACGCGAGCTTCACAGCTTTAATTAAGATGCAGCAGTCTTGTTTACACATCCGTCTTTTTCGCTCTCGATCGCGCAGACGCTCTGTTCTCTGTGTCATTTTCATATTATTTGCTTGTTGGGCTCTTCAGCTGAGATCCTTAGCCTCATTCATGTCAACACACTCTGTTTGGGAGATCGATCAGCACTGACAACTTGGCGAGGGGGACTATGAAGCTGTCCATTCTACCACTCCTGCCAAACCTGCTCCACGCACTGCCAGATTCACTTCAAAAGTCACTTTCTCTCTCTCTCTCTCTCTCTCTCACACACACACACACACACACACACACACACACACACACACACACACACACACACACACACACTGAAGCCTCCCAGAGGTCTCAGCTCTCCGGCACCAGTAGGAGACCACACTTGAGTTTCATAACAAATAAAACATTGTAGATACACTTTTCCAGTGCTGTACTACAGGACAACAGCTACTATCAGTACATGCAGCTACGGCGTTGACACCTTAACATTTAACACATGTGCCGAGACACAACAGGATCTCACTTCTGCTCATTTCTGGGGATTTGGAGAGAAAAACACCTGAAAAGATGAAGACAGTTAAGGGTTGTACCTTCTCTCCCTCAACCCCCGCACCTGGCGATGAAGAGGGTCTGAGCTTCCATGACTCTTCCATGACTCGCAGCTCTAATGCTTCTACCCCCACTCCAACCCTCCCTCCCGGGCGGAGGAGGAGAACTAACTCCCCGTGTGAGCCCAGTGGGCCTGGCCCACCGGCTGGCACAGGCTGAAGGCTCTGCCAGAACCTCTTAGTTCCATTAATTCATGTGCTGGTGCCGTGTTCCATTAATTTATTTGCTGGCTGGTTTAAGCTGGTTTAATCTGGTTTAAGCTCCCTCAACACATTTTGCATGTGTAAATATAGTACTGAAGTCAAGGGAAGATGCTTTTAACCCCTATATCATACCTCAGGTCACTAGAGACACAACCTCATTTTCACTCATCTACCTCCACTGGTTTGCATTACGTAAGTAACCAATAAAAAACCCAATGTAACAAAAATAAATATATTTAGATTTTAAAAATTTTAATTAAAACATACTTCTTAGACAATTTTTGTAAAAATGCTTTAACGGTTTTACACAATCATGGTTGTTAGAAGTGTGTTTAATAGTCAGTGGCTAATACAACACTGGTACCTGCAGGACTACTGTAACAGTAACAGTAACACCTGTAACCTGTTACACCTCCTCTATGGCTGCAACTCATACAGTCAATTGCCAGTTGCAATTGAATTAACCACTTCTGGAACCACTGTTGTACCCTGCACTGGTCCCAGTACAGTCAGGTCCCAGTACAGTCCTGTACCCTGCACTGGTCCCTCTTTAGTCCTGTACCCTACACTGGTCCAAGTACAGTCCTATACCATGCACTGGTCCCAGTAAAGTCCTATACCCTGCACTGGTCCCTGTACTCTGCTGAGTGACGTGGTTTTGACCCAGATGCAGGTATCAGGCTTTTAAAAACATTTATACTGTAAAAGCTTTTAAAAACAGGTCCTTCACAAAAGAGGTTACTGGAAACATACCGTTCAAACCAAGTTACCATGTGGCACTTCAGAGTACATAAAACTCAGTATATATAAATACTAATAAAAAACGATAGATTAGCCTATATAAACATATGCCAGCTTTAGTAAGAGTATATTTTACATGCAATATGCTCAGGAAGTCACAATTACTTCCTTAAGAGAACTAGGTTGAAATTGAATGCAGCTCTATGATTTCTATGCTTATGTTAAGATCATCTTTGATGGAAATTACACCATCAAAATTACACCACTGAATTCACAGTTACATTAATGCAACACAGACAGATTATTGTCATTTTACCACAGTTCTGTCCTCATGTTATTTACTTTAAAGTTCAAACTGCAGTTGCTATTACAACACAATGCCACACGCCACGGGAGATCCGCATAGACTATGACCTGATTCTAAGCACACCATCGAGGGGTGTGTCCTCCCGCTCTGACACGCCCACTCTGCATTATTCATTCCCGGTTTCCTTCTAGCGTATTTTCATCTGCTGAGAAATTAACCTTCATCCAGCCTCATTTCTTTGCCCCTGTGCGAGGCGGGAGCCCAGATACACAGAAAGATGCCTTGAGGATATTTTGCGAACGCACCGCGGCAAAAACAACGGGTAGGGAATCAATACGAAGACAAAACGGGAGAAATGGGGACATGTACAGGCCATCCTCTACCGCTGGTGCCAAGGAGATACGTTCCAACAATTGATCAATTAACATAATATTCTGAGGGTGCACAGAGCGTGCACACAGGTTTGGTCTGTTTTGATGCATCAGACACGTAACACAAAAGCCTCTTCAAATCTGTATTCTGTCAATTTCTGGTAATGTTGACAAAGTTGGGCTTTAGTGCTGACTTCAAAACAGAAAGTAAAGTCTGAAAGGGCGTTCTGGGCATAATTAATGGGTTTTTTTCTCTGTAGGTCACGTATGTGGATGAAGTCTTGATGAACTGGAGTTGCAGTTCTGAAGGAGATGCTGTCCTGCAACAGACAGCCGAGCTTCTTAAAACTAGAGAAAGAACAGGGTGGTGCCTCGCCATCTTTCTGAAGTGGATTCTTGGTGGACACAGCCAGAGACTGGAGAACGAGTGGTGCTATTGTTAGAACTCCTTCGTCGCAGCCGGCAAAACTAATTCTCTGGCACCGGCTGTCAATATTCTCCTGATCTCCGAGCGGCTTAGGGCGCCTGCTCACCCTCGTCATCGCCCCTAAGCCGTTCGGTGGGCGCGCGGCGTTCTGACGGCTCCCTCCGCCCTCGTCCTGACCCTGCAGACGGCGGACAGGGTTCAGGAGAATTACAGTAATCTGGTGTCCCAGACTCCGTCGGCGCTCACGGGCCCGCGTGCCGAGCGTCGGTCGCCGCAGCCGCCTCTCAGCAGTTTCCTTTGAGCTGAACGAAGCCCCGCCTCTTCTTCTGCTCCGGGCTCCTGGAACCGAAATAATCTTTAACCACACCCCCAGGGAGGCTGGTATTGTTTTCACAGGGCATTATTTTCGGAGGAAAAAGGCCCTCTAGTGAGCCGTCGTGTCTCTGGCAGGGATTATCTGAAAGCTCTGTTCCTTCGCAAGTCCCAGAATGACCCCCTCGAAATATGTCGACATATTTCCTGAAGTTTACATCTTAGAGAGCCAGCCTTGTGGTGAGGATGGGGGGGGGGGGGGGGGGGGGGGGGGTCTTGGTTTGGTTAATGATCAGCTGTACAAAGAGGTCTGCACATCAAACTGAAGTCCAATCTAGAACGGCCAGAAATCACCATGAGGAAAACAAACATGAAAAAAACAACACCAAAAATAGATTTGCCAATAATGGTGAACAGCACTGATGTGCAAAAATGACCTCAACCACAAAATGAAACCACTCAAATCAGAGTCCAGTGCGGCACAGAAAATTATTTTCTTTTGTGTGCGTTTTCTCTTGAGTGAAGATCCGAGATCATGCCCAGAGCTGCCGTTACGTTTCCTAGTCGTGACCTTCATCAGCGTTTCAGATGAGCTGGTGTGCATGAATTCCTCAGCAGTGGATATCAGGGCTTCACCATCAGTGACGCCGATCTTCTCAATGGCGATAGTCACGAGTGTCTCAGTGTCACACTCAGCACTCTGGTCTACACTGGCCACCACACAGCTGTGACACTGCTGAGTATCACTGAAGTACTAAGTGAAGGATGAGGAGACGGTTTTACAAGTGCAGGTGTTGTTTTTAAATTACGGCTAAAGAAACAAGGACTATAATAGAGTATAACTGAGTACAATAGAATACAATAGAGTATGTTCTTTTGTGAGCGTCTAAGTTCCTAAGCTCTATATTCCAATCAGAAAAAAAGTCAAGCACTTCAGTGTTATTAGAAACACATGATGGTGCTATTTTAAAATCCGACTGCACGTTTGTTTCCAGGCTTTGCACTTATGTTGTGGTTTCAGACGCCGTCGTTCTGTTTCCTATGAATAATTTATTCACAGTGATGCTGGTACATATTAGCTGCTGTGATTATTACTTTTTTTCTTGATTTGGTTTTATTATAAAGCACAGTAAACAATATTACAAATCAATGAGCTTATAGAAGGTGCAAGAGTTATTATTTTGATGTTATTTTGTACCATCGCTCTCCATTTAGTTATGGATTTACGCTCTCCATGGGAACCCGAGTGCATGCAGGAGACCATGCAACACAAAAACTCATTATTTTGTTTTCGTATTCACCCAGTTGCATTTTATCAAATGCATTTGAACCAAGGCTGTATCACCGGGAGGGAGAGCTTAGACGGATGTATATTCCCAGCGCACAGATATCTAAACGTCTGAACATACACTGCTGTCTTCCGCAAGCTTTCGTTGTTCCACATTTGCGAGCAGAATTACTGATTAAAGCCCTGCTGGAACGTCCCACTGCTAATGGCCCTCGCTGCAAAGCTACAATGACCCAAACGTATTGTTCTGTATTAATTAAAAACATTCGTGTGTAATTATGAACCCATTTCGATGATTGCGGGACATATTTTGGAAGGTAATGTATGAGAGAAAATCATGTAATTAATCAGAATGACTCATTTTGGCTCTTTGGGCTCTGGTCTAATATGATGGATTTTAAATAAGGCAGCTTTGTTTTCTGCATGTTTTGCTTCGCTGCAATTTGTTGATCTTGCAACCAAGCAGGAGGCGAAAGGTTAGCGAGAAATAGGGG